>NC_036241.1:3324350-3417536 GCF_002742605.1 Olea europaea var. sylvestris | reverse complement strand
TAAAAAAAAAAAAAAAAACACTTTGTTTTCCTTAATAATATAAGATGTAAGGTGTCTAAATATGCTCACACTTTAAATATCCCAAATGCTATTGTATTTTCCTAAATGTTTCTCAAATGTTACTAAATTTTAAAAGTTTTCTAGATTGCCACGCATCGCACACTCAAACACTGCCTTTCTATAGTAAGAATGTTAAGCCAGTCGAGGGGACAAGTGAACAGTACAGTTAAGCTTCACCAATTCGAACAATTCTAGTATTTTACAGAGAAAAAGCTTCTTGATTTGAAGGCACTTGTCCAAAAAGTTTCCAAGAAGTGAAACAACTTTCATAAACAGAGAAAGCGCATTAACAGCCTAAACTGCTAATGTATTGTTTTTCAAGGATTATAGAAATAAATAAAAAGACAACCAAAGATACATATAAAGTTCTGATGTTACAAAAACAAAGATCAAATCACCAGCAATGGAGAAACTAACCATTACTTGTTCACCTCCATATTGGCTGCAGAAGCTTCAGGATGGTAATGAAGAATTTCCATCCACATCATTTCTCGAATCATATCTTCGTCTAAATCCTCGTCTATGTCGAGATTGATTGGAACATTAATGGGAGGGTCACATCTTGGATCGTAAAGGCGAGACATGTATGGGTGTTGAAGTGCTTCTGTTACACTTATCCTCTTCGTAGGGTCGAAGACAAGCATCTTCTGTAACAGATCGAGGGCCAGAGGATGGGCGTTTGGATAAAGGCGGGAGAAAGGAGTTCCGAAGGAGTAAGGAAGTGACTTAATGTACTTTCTCGCCTTTGGGTTATCAATAAACTCGAGATCATTTTCCCTCTGGCTACCGAGGATGTTGATAATCAGTTTAATCTGGTTAAGACACTCTGTACCAGGAAAAATGGGTTTTCGACCAAGAAGTTCGGCAAAAATGCAACCGACAGACCACACATCAATAGAGGTGCCATAATTGTCACAGCAGAGAAGTAGCTCTGGTGCACGATACCATCGAGTGACCACATATTCAGTCATGAATTGGCCCTGGCTACTGCTTGTACGTGCTAGCCCAAAATCGCATATTTTCAGTTCACAGTTTGCGTTGATAAGTAGGTTCCCAGGCTTCAAATCCCGATGAAGAATGTTTGCTGAGTGTAGATACTTCAGACCTCTAAGTAACTGCATTGTAATATACAAAATATGTCAAGTAATCAGATCTGCCAAGCACAAGGTGAAGCTTTGTATAGGCGATCAAATATGTAAAAAAATATTTCTTCTATTTTCATTATTATCAATTTTTGCTTCAGAAGTTCCTCGCCATTGTAATAATGCAAGTTAAGAGCAGAAGTTGCAAGGGAATGAACATGGCTTATCGAATAATCACCCTATGTACCTGGAATAGGAAATACTGACAATGATCATTCGACAGTGTTTGGGACGACTTAATTATCTGATGCAAATCAGTATCCATAAGCTCATAAACCAAGTAGACGTCCTTGAAGCTTCTCTTATGATTTGGAAGCATAACATCCTTCAGAGCTATGATGTTTTCATGTCTAAGATGGCGGAGGAGCTTCAATTCACGCAGAGTTCTTAGTGCATCAATGCGGTTTTCAAAGGCATTATATATCTTTTTGATTGCAACCTTTTCACTGGTTTCCCTGTTGACAGACGAGCAGACAATACCATACGCCCCTCGACCAATAGGCTTGATTGGCACATACTTCGTATCAATCTCGAACAGTGTTTGCCACATGGAATAGTAATGCTTCCCTGGTGTTCCCACCCCATTCGGAGGCTCAACATGAGTTGCCATACAACTGAAATGATTACAAAACGGATCAAATTCCAAAGGATCCATATGCAACACATAGTTATAGAACAAGGAATCCTAAAAAAAACTGGGCCTACATAAGTGCACCTATCACATCATCCAGGAGCATTCCATACAAATGAACCTTAAGAATATCATTCTACCTCGTGATAGTTTCCATTATTTTAGATGCATTGTATAATTAACATGTTCTCGTTCCTATGATCATGGACAGTCCTCACACATTTTGTCCACCTTTCAAGGGACAGCTAAACCATGTGGCTGTCTAATGTGACCAATCAGTCAATACCATCCAAATAACGACAAATATTTGATGCAATGCACCATTAGTTATAACAGGACAAATGACTGTACTGCATATTGTACAGAAACAAGGAAGAGAAAAAATTCAAAAACGATTAAACAATGATGAGATCACTCAAATGCAATGCTCAATAAGGAAAATACAGATGCAGAGTAGTTACAAGATAATTCCAAGATTTTAAACATTCATTCAACTAATGAGTGGACTGCACTTAATCAAGTGATAAAACTTATAAAGAAATCATACAGAATAATTCGGAGATTTGAATTTTAAACATGCTTTCAACTAATGAATGGACTTCACTTCATTCAATTGAGAAACCCAACAAAAATATTTTCGAAAACTATCTTTTTTACGCAAATTAGCTTTCATTGAGAAGAAATTCTTCCCACATTCAGTATAATGAAGTAGTTTCCATAATGAAATTTCAGGACATTAACAGTGTAGAAAAAGAGCTGACTTGTGTTGAAAAGATGAACTTTCCCATTTTATTCCATTTTTAAAAATTCAAAGAAACACTATATAAAAATCTTCTAAGAAAGGTAAAAAAAAAAAAAAATTATAGACAGTGACAGAAATTAAACAATTATGTGTAAATCACAAATACTGGTAATCAGCACTGTAAATTCACAAAATTCAAGTACAATTCAACCAAACCTAAAACAAAAAAGAGGGAAAAAAATGATATCGATAATTTACCAGCAAAAATTGACCAATTGCTTTCCTTGATATCACTATTAAATCGCTCCTTGTCTATCTTCAATTCCAACTCGTAAATCAGAATTCCGCATCCAATCCCACTTTTTTCCCCCTCAGTTGGAAACTCAAATTATCGACTAATTCTACTCAACTCCGTGCAATTTCTGCACAATTCACCCAATTTCCCTTCAATTTCACCGAATTGGATCAGAAGGATCTGTAATGATAAATTACCCTCACATTTTCTTTCAATATTCTACTTCAATTTCAGTGAATCCGATTAGAAGGGTAGTATAATATAGTATGAGTTGATTTTCAAGAAAAAAATAAGATATTTCAGAATAAATGTTCGATTCTTTATCTGGTCACCATCAAAGTATGGTCAATGATGATGCAAACGACACCGCGCTAAAATCTTTAATTAATACAAAAAGCTCCAATTATGTTAAAGCAGTCACGTTGGCCGGTGTTAAATCGTGTGTTCGTACTGTCCATGAAGATAAGCCAATTATGGTGCAACACCTTTAAAATTATAGAAATTTAGGGCTGCTGGGCCCCACTAGCGCTTTTGTCCATTGTTCAAGATTCCCCAATATTGCCCTATGGGAGTCCGAGCTATTGATCCTGTTGGATACACGAATTTTCAACATTTAAAAGTGAAATTTTGAGAATCTAATTTATTTAAGTTAATGAGTTTCAATCTACTCGTGATGAAAACTATTTGTATAGATGATTAAATTTCAATGTTGAAATATGAAGTGCTTCGATGATTTTATTCACTAGATTTAAGTCTCATGAATATTACGTGCAATTTTAGCAACTACATTAATAATTCGGTCCATAAGAATTCGAATTTACATATTTAAATAATTTGGAGGCCATAAGTTCATTTTTAAATGTTAAAATTCTATAATCACATCAAGTGAAATGTGGGAGAGTTTAGCCTTAATTTCATTTTAAAATAAGTAATTATATTATAATCAAATAAAGCCTATAAATTAATATGAAAAACTGACGTCAACTCGTTTTATATGACTTTTAAGAAGTTAAAGTGAGTTTTTGAGCCCCAAAAACTGTTTTTTGAGTCGTGACTAATTTCATGAAAGTGTTTTTTTCAGTTAAAAGAGTTTTTAAATTAAATTGATCCGATATGATTTTCTTTAAATGTACTTCTCGAATATAGAACTCTTTTAAAAATTAACTTTTAAACAAAAATTAAGATAATTTTATCATGAAACTCTTTACAAGAAGCGAAAGTGAAAGTAACAATCATACGAAAACGATCTTTAAAGTGTAACTATTTATTAGGTTGTAGAGGGCATAAAGAGTTTTATTTACTTCCTTTTTTTCTCCTTTCTAATATCGTTCAGGATTATCATGTTCACGATGACATACATTCTATAAAATGGACAAATATTAAAGATTTTTTATATATTAAATATGGGAAGAATATAGTTTTCAGAAAAATAATTAATTAGATTTGACTTTCTAACGTACGTTAATTTTATTTAATCACTATTAATCTCGTGCATGATGCAATATGCAGAATTTTTCCATGCTTTTTAATTTTTTCCCCCTTTAAAATGAGAAAAATAAGTCGTTCACCTAACTTAAATACATAATAAAATTTTGGTGTTTAGTCATTTCAGATTGTTATGATTGGTCGGTCGGTTGGCTGTTGGCGTGAGAATTAATACAAAGATTTGTTTGGCTCTAAAGAAAGCAGTTAATTATTTTATAGTCCCACAAGAGATTGGAAAAGTAACACAAAATGACAGCGATATTGGTAGTAATTATCTGAGTTAACATTAGACTGTGTCAATACCACACTACACGTAGAAAAGTAACATAAATGACAACAATATTAGTAGTAATAATTGGATTTAACACTTGATTGTATCAACACTATAGCACGCGTTTCTTGAACTGCGTCAAGTGTTACTAAGTGAAAGTGCCAAATGTGTCAATTAGGCAAAAGATAACGGGACATAACAAATATTAAAATCCCTAGAGTCGAAGACAACACTAAGCGTCCGTCTGATCTCATTAATCTTTCAAAAATTCGACTGTATGCCGTTGCAATGTGGGTCCCCCCCCCCCAATGCAATTTGCATGTTTCTCCAATAACATTCAAACTCAAACTTA
Organism: Olea europaea var. sylvestris; assembly: GCF_002742605.1. Lineage (NCBI taxonomy): Eukaryota > Viridiplantae > Streptophyta > Magnoliopsida > Lamiales > Oleaceae > Olea > Olea europaea. The sequence continues at coordinate 3,412,558 of NC_036241.1, read as the reverse complement.
TGGATTTTTTGTTTTCCTTTCCCTTTTGTCCTCTAATGTAAGTGAAAAAGGGGTTGATTAGATGTATTTATTTGGGAGGAGTATTCATCCTTTATAGAGGGTGAAACGAAAGATTGTAAGAAATGTGTGTCTGCCCTAATGAATCTATTCAAACTGTTATTTTGTAGGCCTTCATTTTAAAATTGTACAAAATTCAACGTCAAATTTAGTAAAATTTGATAGGAATCTGCTAAATAGCCACACCAAGCATGGGTGAAGTCACTAAGTCTGTCATACCAACATTGTTAAACAGTGCTTTGCATTACAACTTGTAGCACATAGACGTCGCAAACTAACATGACAAAGTGCTATGCTTTTATCATATCAGTAATACGTGAATGGTGAAGAAAAGATACTTCCTTGTCCACCTGCTGACTTTTGGTGTTCTCACTGTTCCGACGGGCGTTTATGACCTAAAAAAATGAAGGGCGGGGCTTTGTCCCCCGTTTTATCTCTAGCATGAGAATTAGTGTATGTGTTGGGAGAAGTTCAGACGGAATTTAGATGGCTAAAAAAAATGTCCATCCTCATACCTGTGTCGCCTTTGGAGGTATTTATAAGCACTGGGTGAGTGACAGGCGATCATGGTGCCACGTGTTCCACATTGGCTTTCCCACTTCCCACATTCTGGGTGGGGGGGTCTCTAACTTCCCGCCTGGAGGTTGTACCCGTAATAACCACCATGGAGCTTTGTAAATTTACCTGAGATTTTTTGACTAAGTGTTTGGGTGACTACATAGGTAACTCTCGGGGAGTCGATAGCCTCGTATAAAGGTAGAGCGCCCCCGAGGGGTCGATGGCCTCGCGTAGAGTAAGATTGCCCTCGAAGGTCGATGGCCTCACGTAGAGTAACAGTGCTCCCAGGGGTTGATGGCCTCGCATAGAGGTAGAGCGCCCCCAGAGGGTCGATGGCCTTGCATCGACGTGTAGTGATCCGCCTCATTCATCATTGGGGATGGTTCTCTAGGCTAGCTTATATTATTAGCCCCTTATCCCTTATCGATGTTTTTGGGCAAGGGGTAGCGATTTCCCTTTTCTGGTTCTTTTTATTTTTTTATGGGGTAATTGGTACAAAACGTCCCTACCTTTCAATATTTTTGTGAAAAATGTCCATACCTTTCGTTTTTTGACGGATTACACCCTCACCTTTACTTTTTTTTTGCGCAAAACGTTATTCTGTCAACTCCCCGTTAAAATGCTATGTTAAATCAAAGGGTAATTAGCACAAAAGGTCCCTACCTTTCAATATTATTGTGTAAAACGTCATTACCTTTCATTTTTTGCTATAATTAGCACAAAAGGTCCCTACCTTTCAATGTTATTGTGCAAAACATCCATACCTTTTATTTTTTTAGCATTTTCACCCCTATCTTTCACCTTTCATTACGCAAAAGGTCATTTTCATCATTTTTTCAATAAAATGACGATTTTACCCTCCTATTCAAATAAAACAAAAAGAAAAGATGAATTACTAACAGCAATCATAGTACTTAAATTTTTAAAAAATTACAAAGAAATCATAAATTCTCAACCATCACCACTTTCACAACCTATCAAGCTGCCAACTACAAATCCACATAATACCACATTTTGGTCACCATGCCCACCGGACTCCACCACCGTAAATTTGGTTGTTTCGGACAGATTGGTGACCAATACTATGGAGGAGGATATTGGAGAGAGTGAGGCGAGACTAGTGGTGGTGGAGATCGATAGGTGTTGTGGCCGAAAGGTAGTGCTATATGGATCTATAGGTGATGGCTTTGTGGGGTTGTGAAAGTGGCGGTAGTGAAGAATTTATGACTTATCTGTAATGTTTTGAAAGATTTAGGACTATGATTGCAATTAATTAATTATTTTTCTTTTCTTTTATTTTTGTTTTATTTGAATGAGAGCGTAAAATCGTCATTTTATTGAAAAAATAGATGAAAAAGACCTTTTGTGCAATGAAAGGTGAAAGGTAGGGGTGAAAATGCTAAAAATGAAAGGTAGGGACGTTTTGCACAATAACATTGAAAGGTAGGGATCTTTTGTACTAATTATGCTAAAAAATGAAAGGTATGGACGTTTTGCACTATAATATTGAAAGATAGGGACCTTTTGTGTTAATTACCCTTTGATTTAACGGAGCATTTTAACGGGGAGTTGACAGAAGGATGTTTTGTTCAAAAAAGGTAAAGGTAAGGGTGTAATCCGTCAAAACATGAAAGGTAGAGACGTTTTGTGCTAATTACCTTTTTTTTATGTATCATTCACCTAAGTAAGTCAAGCAGTATAATTTAAAGTTGGCCACATATTTCACTGTATAGTTGGCACCCATCCAGTGGGCCCTAACTTGGAGGAAATTTCCCCCCAAAAAAAATAACTCGAATTTTCTTGCTTATAAAAAGGGGGTGATCCCTCACATGTGAATCATTTTCACCTTATCCCAACATCTTAGTCTTCCCTCTCTTCCAAGGTAACTTTTTCCTCTTTCTTCTTCCTTTTTTTTTTTGTAAAATTATGTACAAGACTATCATTTCTTCCTCTTCTAACGAAACTAGTGATGGGGGACCGATCGATGTCGGAATTCCGATCGATCGGTCGGCCGACTGGCCAACGATCGACAAGGCTGGTCAGGCGACCAGCATGTTGGGGCTAGTCAATCGACCAGCCCCCTGTTGTCCAACCGTAAGGCTGGTCAGTCCGACCAGCCCAAGTCTTTTGACCTCCTCCCCTTCGTCCGATGAGTTCCCTTGTTACTCTGATAGTCAAACCCTTCATGCTAATTCTAAGGTGTTTATTTCAAACTCTCCCAAGAGACATATTGGCCCCACCAAGTCTCCGAACCAAAACTTAGAAATCGGGTGGGATCCGGCTGGTGAGATTGACCTCCTTGAAATCCCAAAAAGTTATACTCTGTACAATCCATACTTAAGTTGGAAAAATGTCTCGGTAGGTATGATAGGGTCGATAATTATGTCTATAGAGCCCCAGGTCCCAAAGAAAGACTTATCGGATCCGATTCGCGCGATGTAGCTGTGTATAAGGACATTGTGGAGGGGGTTTTCAGTTTCCCATTCACCCATTCCAGGTGTTGATTTTCAATGAATTTCACCCTACCCCTAGTTAAATTAACCCCAATGCATGGAGAAAGGCATTGTATTTCTTGTATGTTTACCTTAAGAGGAAAATTCCACTTTCCATAGACTTCTTCAAGTGTCTTCGAGATGTACAATCTAACTCGGTGTAATGCATTTGTCTTTTTCACTACTAGGGTCTTTTTGCTCTTTTCTAAGTTTAGAAATTTGAACAGTGGGTGGAAATTCAGGTTCTTCTTTGCTTGAGCTCCAGAAGGTCGGTTCCCTTTCAATACAAAGTGGTGGCATCCCCAAATTCGCCATTTTAATAGCCAAGTAGAAATTACCTTTCTTCTAAAAACTCAAGTCCAGGAGTTGGTCGATATACCCCTTCTTGCACCTGACTTCGGATCGGTTCTAACCATGAGGAACATGAATTTCACCTTATCCCTAGTCAAACTTTGCTTGCACATATTTTTTATTTGTTGTTTTTCAGGGCTAATGAGTTTGGGCGGGTGTATGTAGGTATGGATTTTGACCTTGACGAGATATTGAAGACCCTGTTAGGTGGCGACGAGGACCTTGCCCCCAATGATGGTAAGTTCTTAAGGTCCTTTTTTTTGCTTTACACTCCCATGTTTTTTTTTTTTAAACTTAATGGACTTTACTTTACATGCACAGGGATGGAGTTTGATTTGGAGGGGACCATGAATTCTATACCCGAACAGGGGCATAGGAGTGATGTTGATCCATCCCCTATTCCTTTAAAAAGGAAGAAGATAGTCGTCCAAGGAAGAAGGTCTCAGTCCAAGTAAGAAGGTCTCATGTGGCCAAAGAGACTCCACAGCCTTTAGATGAGCCTATTGAGGTTGTCCCTACTCTAGGCCAAGCGCTTCCAGCCGTATGTAGTGCGAGCGCGAGGATTCACTTCTGAATTTCGAGTTTCCTCCCACCCAAGGCTATCATAAGATGGGGGTGCTTAAATCTTTGGTGACACCCACTCGGGCCAGGACGATTACAGGACGTAGCGCAGACGACATGAGAGGGTGTGAGGTCTATCTCCAGAGGGTATGTTGCTAATTCCATATCTCTTTTACGCTGAGTCTTATCTTTTGAGCATGGTTTTACTCCTCAACTTCTACATTGTCTCCTCATCCCTTAGGTAGTGGCCCTTCAGACCGGGTTTGCTGAATCGAGTCATTGCCAGGCCTTAGAGTTGAAGACTCTTGCAGAAGAAAAAAAGAAAGAGGCTGATCATTACAAGAGAAAGATATCTTCCTTGAAGAAATCTCTAGAGGCATCAGAGGCTCGAGCCCACGAGCAGGAGACAGAGAATGACAATTTGCGGCCTGTGTTAGCTTGTGCTCCGGAGGAGGCGGTCGAGAGGTATAAGGCCTTTACTGAGTATCTAGGGACTTAGAGGCGTCTGTGGAGCAGTACAAGTCATCGTCTGATTATGCTAGGGCCTTGCATTCGTATGGGAGAAGGCGATGATGGCGTCGATCAAACTAACCAAGGAGTGGATATCAACCGAGTACCCTTCTATTGAACCCTCAAGTTTCGATAAGTTCCTTGTGCAGCGCAAGGGAAAGGAGAGTGGGGCGCAGCCATCCAGGTCTCTTGGTCATTCGTTGTGGGACGGTAGTAGCGGTGCTTTCCCTTCAAGTTGAAGCATGGCTTAGTAGTAGTACCTTTTGCTAGTCCCATTCTTTTTTGTGTTGCCTTTTATTTCTACTTGTAGCAACATTCCCTACTTGTTCGGGGTATGGGCAGAGCACATCACATGTTTTTTTGTATGAATGCTATGTTATCAATGGTTATTAATATTGAACGTATCGTTCTTTTAACTTGTTTTTTCTAGCGTTGTTTTCCCCACTTAGTCGTTGGACAGCATGGGTGACTGTCATTTGTCCCGCGCATGCTAGGCTTGATTCTAATGGTTGACGGCCTTAGCCAATATTTTAATCGTTTAAGGCTTTCTGCCAAGCCACATGAGCTAAGTTGACCATCGAGGGAGGGGTCTAACGCTTAAGGGCTTTAGCCAATTTTTTGGCTTTTCAAGGCTCTCCGTCTAGCTGCGTGGGCTATGTCGATCATCAAGAGAGGGGTCTAGCGGTTAAGGGTCTTGGCCAATTTCTAGCTTTTCAAAACTCTCCACCTAGTCGCGTGGACTATGTCGACCATCGCGAGAAGGATCTAGCGGTTAAGGGCCTTAGCCAATTTCTAACTTTTCAAGGCTCTCCGCCTAGCTGTGTAGGCTATGTTGACCGTCGGGAGAGGGATCTAGCGATTAAGGGCCTTAGCCAATTTTTTGGCTTTTCAAGACTTTTCGCCTAACCGCATGGGCTATGTCGATTGCATGTCCTTACGGGATGAGCATGGGAGTTACAAAAATGCATGTTAGCATATAAAAAAATACTTGGATTCGTGAGCTTAGTAGGCCCACCGAGACGTCCCAGCTAGGCTGGCCCTTCCTTAGCACCTCATCATCTGTCCCTACCAAGGTCTTTCATTAAACAAGATTGATAATTGTAACTAAAGGCGTTACATAGAGGGAATTAACAACACAACCTATCCTACTATATTTGTAAAAACATAGCATGTGCATCTACCTTGAAGTCTACTGGTAATATTTTTTGAGATGCTCTGTGTTCCATTGCCTACCCAGTGGTCTTCCTCTCATGTCTTTCATGTTATAAGCTCTCTTCCTTAGGCTGTGGATCACTTCATAAGGCCTTCCCAGTTTGGTTCGAACTTTGTTGGGGGGTGTCTTACTGTTGCTGCATCCCTTAAAATGAGGTCTCCTAGCTGAAAGATTCTTGGTTTCATCCTCCGATTAAAGTACCCAGCGGCTCTTCGTTTATAGGCCATCATCCTTATTGTCGCCTTCTCCCTTACCTCCTTAAGTAGGTCAAGTTTCCCTCTAGTCGTTGTGTCATCGGGCTACTTGACTTTCATCCTACCAGTCACTTAGGATCTCAACTGGAACTACTGCTTCCATCCCAAAGGGTAGTCTGAATGGTGTCTCCCCGATCGGTTCTTGTGGAGTCGTCTGATATGCCCATAGCACATTCGGAAGCTCATCTGCCCAAAGCCCTTTCTCCTTTTCCAATCTGGCCTTCAGATCCCAAAGAATGACTTGGTTTGTCACTTCGACTTGCTCATTTGATTGAGGGTAGGCGACCGAGGTCAGTCTATGATCGATGTGATAATTTACACAAAAGGTCTTGAAGCTATGATTATCAAATTGCCTACCGTTATCCGTCACCAATACCTTGGGTATCCTGAATCGACATATTATATTTTTCCATACAAAGCTCTGTATCTTTGCTATCATGATGGTTGCCAGTGGCTCCGCTTCTACCCATTAAGCGAAGTAGTCGATGGCAACCAACAAAAACTTTCTCTACCCCTTAGCCATGGGCAGAGGTCCTAAAATGTCCACTCCCTACTGAAAAATGGGCATACCCAAAATATGGCTGCTTGCTGTTCGGCTAAGACATGGATCAAATTTCCATGATGTTGGCATGTGTCATATTTTCGTACCAACTCCTTAGCATCCTCTTTTATAGTTTGCCAATAGCAACCTCGTCACAGAATTTTTGAAGGCAAAGGATGTTGCCCTTTGGTGGTTACCGCAGGTCCCAGTATGTAGCTCAAACAGTACATCTTTTGCTTCGGTTGGGAATATGCACTTTAGATATGGCATGGAAAACCCCGCTTGTAGAGCTGCTCATCGATGATGGTAAATGAAGCTACTGGAGCTCTCAACCTCCTCGCCTCAAAGGGGTCTTTCGGCACCTTATCTTCTGTGAGATATCTAATCAGTGGATCTATCCTACTTTCCTTGTGTTCAATATTTTTCACCTCTGCCCAAAGCTGAATGATGGGTTGTTGTAGGACTTGCACATTCACTATCCGTGGGAAATTCCTTGGGTTGCCCGATGCAAGCTTTGCCAGTGCGTTTGCTCACTCATTATCTTTTCTTGGGGCCTTGGTCCCTTTAAAGCTTGTGAACCATCTTTACAGATCCCTTACTTTCATCAGGTATGCTGCCATCCTTCCATATTTCGCTTCATACTCCCTTGACACTTGCCCATCTATTAGCTGCAAGTCACTACATACCTCTACTGACAACACCTCCAACCTGGCTACCAGACCTAGGCTAGCGATTACTGCTTCATACTCGACGTTGTTATTGGTAGTGGGGAACTCGAAGCACAGTGAGTATTCCAACTCTTCGGAGTGTGGTATGATCATTATTATCCCTGCTCTTGATCCCTCTGCATTCGATGAACCATCTACAAAAACCTTCCAATCTGCCTGTTGTCTTTCTGGAGGCTCCGTTGGGATGGTGAGCTCGGCAATGAAGTCTGCCAAACCTTGTGCTTTTATGGCCGTCCTGGGCCCAAATTCAATGTCAAATTCACTTATTTCAATTTCTCATTTCTACAGCCTCCTGAATGTTTCCAGTCGATCCAGGATCTACTTGATGGGTTGGTCAGTCATTACTTGTACCGTATGGGACTGAAAGTAAGGTCTCAACTTCCTTACTGCAACAATCAACGCGAGCACTAGCTATTCGGCCAGCTGTATCTTATCTCTGCGCCTTTGAGGACCTGACTGACGTAGTAGATTGGCTTTTGTGCCTTTGGGAATTCTTTCACAAGAACGGTGCTCATTGCTTGTGGTGATACCGCGAGGTAGAGACGCAATATGTTCCCTGACCATAGGTTGGTCAGAATTGGAGGCTGTTGTAGTGACCTCTTCAAGGATTCCAGGGATTCTTTGCACTCGTGAGTCCATTTGAAATTTGAGAAGCTCCTTATGGCCTTAAAGAAACGATAGCATTTATCCATCGCCTAGCTCATAAAATGATTAAGGGCTGCCACGCACCCTGTTAGCCGCTAGACCTCCTTCTTACTAGTGGAGCTCTTTATCTCTAGTATCACCTATATTTTGTTAGGGTTCACCTCTATACCTCTTTGGGTGATCATGAAGCCTAGGAACTTTTCGTAGACAGTGCCAAAAACATATTTCTCCGGGTTGGACTTCAAGTTATTCTGTCGGGCTACGTCAAATGCTTTCTTTAGGCAGGCCGCGTGGTCATTGGCTTTGGTACTTTTTTACCACCATGTCATCAACGTAAGCTTCTGTGACATTCCCAATCAATTTCTGAAAAATTCTATTCACCCTCCTTTGGTAGGTTGCTCATGCATTTTTTAGGCCAAACGGCATGGCTATGTAACAATATGTTCCACGATGTAACAATATGTTCCAGAATCTGTGATAAATGACGTCTTCTCCTAGTCAAATTCGGCCATTGAAATTTGATGATACCCAAAAAATTCGTCCAGGAAACTGAGCTTTTCGTGACCCGATGTGGCGTCGACTAGGTGATCTATTCGGGGGAGTGGGTATGAGTCTTTTGGGCATGCTTTATTTAGCCGGGTGTAATCTACACACATGCACCATTTCTCATTTGACTTCTTTACTAGCACGATGTTGGCTAGCCACTCAAGATACCGCACTTCCCGAATGAAACCAGCTTGTAGTAGCTTTTCCACATCTGCTTTTGCTACTTCCTACTTTTTGGGGGTGAGGTTTATTTTCTTCTACTTCACTGGTTTGGCTCCGAGGAGGACGTCGAAGCGATGTTGAGCAATGGCTGGGTTGATCCCAATAATATCATTCGGACTCCATGCGAAAACATCTAAGTTGTGTGTCAGGCACCTTACCAATTTCCCTTTTTCGTCAGATTCCAAATTGGCCCCAACGCTAAATTCCCGTCCATTTGATACGGAGATCCTTTTAATCATGTCAAGTGGTTCAATCTGCCCCTTCGAAGGTTCAGCCTCCAACATCATGATTGATGGTGTTCCCTTGACTGATATACCGTCGACATAACATTTTCTGGATGCTTGTTGGTTCCTCGCACACGCCCGAGCCCTCTGGTGGTTGGAAATATCATGACTCGATGATAGGTTGAGGGGATGGCTCCAGCTACATTCGGCAATGGCCGATCGTAGATCTCATTATAGGCCATGGAAATTTTGACAACTAAGAAACTTGCCACAATTACCACAGTAGTTGGATATGTGCTGAGTGTGACAGGGAGTTCTACGGTCCTCTCCGAAATTACTGTGGCCCCTCTAAAGCCCTGTAAGGGGGTGGTTACTATTTTCAACTTGTTAGAAAAGATCATCAAGCCCAAAAAAGCATCCCATGTAAGTACATTTGCAGCACTTCCTCCATCAACTAGTACCCTCTTCACGCCGAAATCAGCTATGTCGCCTACTATTACCAAAGCATCATCATGGGGGTGTGCTACGCCTACCAAATCCTCCACCCCAAAAGTGATGTTTTGACTAAACCTCGCTTTCCTTTGGATGAAACAGTTCCCAAGAGAACGCGCGTAGCTTTTCCTCGGCGAGGTTGAATCTCTGCCTACTGCTATTTTCCCTGCAATCGTGTTTATCACTCCCGCCCTGGGCGGGGGACAATCCTTCACTTTTTGTTTACCTCGATTGTCCTTCACATATTTGCCTAAGAGCCCTCGCCTCAGGAAGCGCACGATCTCCTCCTTCAGTTGCAGGTACTCTTCAGTATCGTGCTCGTGATCCTTGTGGAAATGATAATATCGGCCCTGGTTTTTCTTGTCGGGTGGCGTTGCCATGGGCATCGGCCATTCAAGCTCCTTCATATCTCATATCTCCATCAATAGCTTCGCGCACGGGGTATTTAAAGGGGTGAACGTCATGGGCTCCTATCGTTTCTGCCTGATTTGTCGGTCTTGGGTGGTTTCCCTACCCGTCTGCTCACTACTTAGCTTATTTTTCTTGCCAGATCTTAGCTCATCCCCTACCTTTCGCTTGTAACTCTCCATTTCCCATCCCTCTCTGAGGTGTTTTGTGACCTTCTCCACTTCCTCGGCATCAAAGTACTTGTCTCTTTTTTTCAACAGGTCGTGCATTGACTTTGAAGGGTTCTTGGAAGTGACATCTTGAAGGCCCGATTTCAAGTTTCGTTCATCAACCCAGTCACCACTGTTGACATTTGAAGATCCTCTATTGCAAGGGTCGCTCAGCTGAATTTGGCCAAATACTCTTGCAGAGACTTATCATTTTCGTGGACCACCTGCATCAACCCGATGGCCATCTTCCTCTTTCTTTTGCTACTAAGGAAGTATGCCACAAAACTTCTGGAAAGTTCATCAAATGTTTTAGATCGAGGGGCAAGTGTCGTCACCCAGTCTCTGGCTTCTCTCCTGAGGGTCGGGGAAAAAGATCGACACATCACTGCATCAGGTGCTGCATAGAGTCTCATTAAATCAACGAAAGTCTGGAGATGGTCAAGTGGATCTGTGACCCCGTCGTAAGCTTCTATCATAGGTTGCTTGAAGCCCTTAAGCAAGGGGACCGCCATGATTTTAGGAGCGAATGGGTCATCTTTTAAGACCATCTGCCTACGCTTATCCTTTCTCTTTGATATTACATCATCTATTTTCTGTGTCATTATCTCATCCATCCTTCACTCCAGATCCGCCATGGGTGGGATGGGCTACAAGACCGTAACCCCTGGAGCTGCCGTTACCGGTTGGATGACAGGCTGTGTCTCTATGTGTGCCGCCACACTCTATGTACGCCTCCCGGGGTGGCAGCGCGACTTCTACCGAATGTGGGGAAAGGGAAACTCTCTGTGTTTGGTTTTACAAGAAGGTCATCTTAGCTGCTAGCTGGGTCCCCAGGGTGCTAAACTGGCTTTGTGTCACATACTGCGATGGCGGTGACGGGTCGGGGTCCCTGGCGACTGATTCTGCTTTCGTCTCCATCGTTACTGCTCTTAAGCGCGTATCACTTCTTGTTCATCTTCTTGACATGGCTTTGGTTTTCAATGGAAGAAAATTCCTACAGACGGCTCCAATGAAATGGTGGAAAAAAGATACCTCCTTGTCCACTTGCTGACCTTTGGCGTTCTTACTGTTTTGACGGGCGTGTATGACCTAAAAAATGAAGGGCAGGGCTTTGTCCCCCGTTTTACCTTCGGCATGAGAATTAGTTTTTGCGTTAGGAAAAATTCAGATGAAATTTAGATGGCTAAAAAACGTCAATCCTCATACTTGTGTTTCCTTCGAGGGTATTTGTAAGTGCTGGAAGTCGGGTGAGTGTCGGGCGATCATGGTGCCACGTGTTCTACGTTGGCTTTCCCACTTTCCCACGTTCTGGGTAGGGGGCCTCTAACTTCCTGCCTGGAGTTTGTGCCCATAATAACTGCCATGGAGCTTTGTCAATTTACCTGAGATTTTTTGACTAAGTGTTGGAGTGGCAACATAGGTAACTCCCGGGGGTCGATGGTCTCGCGTAGAGCGCCCTCAGGGGTTGATAGCCTCGCGTAGAGGTAGAGCGCCCCCGGGGGTCGATGGCCTTGCATCAACGTGTAGTGACCCGTCTCATTCGTCGTTGGGGGTGGTTCTCTAGGCTAGCTTATATCAAGATGTATGTTATTTATAGCCTTTTACGTGGCTGACACTTATTTTACGTCGTAGCACATAGATGACTCAAACCACTGCTACAAAAAGTTACTATCGTATGGATAAGAACAAAATGTTAAAAGATATCATAGAGCAGAACAAATGTAGAAGTAATGGGTAATTTTTTGAATTGGTATCAACGTTGCAAACCTCATTAAATTTTTGCAGTTAAACAATACACAAAATTAGTGAAATCATGGGAAAGTTTGAACTAGGTTTTAGACTAAACTTGAAAACTCAAAAATTGACTATGATGCAGAACAATTAGAAGAGAAAATCATAAACCATTTGAAAAAGAGAATAAATAAGGACCTATAAAAATGTGCGTGACTTTCAACTCGACGTAAAATTTACGGAAGCAATGCAATTTGGGAGCATTTTTCAGTTTTCTACAATTTTTCCATCGTCGAAATCTCAGGGTCAAATTTCATCCTTTCAAGGACCGTTTTAGTTTTTTTTTTTTTAAATTAATTTAAGAGTATTTTTTTCGTTTTTGCAGTTTCTTAGTTGTATTCGAATTTGTCTATTAATTAGAGTTTTGTTTGATGCTTTAAATATGCATCAAGGGTTTGAAAATCCTGCACTCGTTTTGGAAAATAATATTTCAATTTCCGTTCTCTAGTGAATTCTAGTATTTCTCACGTCCATTCGAACAATAATCTCATTCGTATGTTACTAACAAGACATTTCATGCATTAAATTAAGAGTGTCTTTTAAATTTATTATTAAGTAATAAACTATAAAAACAATTGGATTATTCTTTTAGATCCCACGTTTAAAAATATATACTAGGATGTAATGAAGACTCGGAAATGTTGACTAATCAAGCATTTTTAATAAATTTTGTTTAGTTATTCCCCTTTGCTAGCCATGTAACTTCTGAAGATAAGCTTTGATCATTTAAAGTCTTCATCCATTAAAAATGAGGAAAATTGCAATCAAGGTATCAAACCTTTCATTTATTAGCAGTTTTGATTTAAACATTTCATTTGTGCCACATGAAGTACCAAACCTTTAGAAAAATCTCAAATCCAGTCTAAAATGACGATTTTCGCGTGTTTGACCATCAAGACCATTAGTTGATCCTAGAAATGAATTTTTTTAATAATTTTCCCCGGTGCAAATAAAGACCTCATGGACGAACCTGAACCCAAGAAGAAGATTTCTCACTTATCCTCAAAGCCAAGATATGTGTAGATATACCTTCTTTGTGTGGTGTAACCTTGTAATGTGTGAGAGATTGATGAAGCTGGTTCCTGATCTATTACGAGGCTAGGAGGAAAATGGAAGCTGAAACCAACACCTTCCAAGCAACAAGACCAAATGTGTGGAAGACCTAGCTCTTCGGATTTGCGAGTGGGGTGTTTATAAAATGTGTTTGTACCTAGGTATGTCGGATGGATTTGTGGGATGGAGATAGTTAACTTCATAAATTTGGGTTTAGGGTTTTGATGTGGGGACTTGTGTTCGAGGTTGTGAAATGTAGATGTAAAATGTGTTTGTTGATGAGTATATTTCACTCATACTTTAGACATCAATTGAGCTTGATAGTAGCTTATTCCTACAAGTCTTAGAATATTTTATTGTGTGTTTTGATAATATGATATCGGTTGACGAAATTAAAAGAAATAAGCAAAAGTTGATAAATTTGGAGAAAATTGCTAAATTGTAAGAGATCTAAATTTCGGGGACTAAAGTGTATATACTTAAAAAATTGTGTCGAACCTAACAATGAAGATTCGAGAGTGTTATGGGTCAACTGGAAGAAGAAAAATGTCAAATGGATCAAATATAACCAAAGTATGATCGTACGTCAATTTCCAACCCAAAAAGTTATGTTCTGAATTTTTAGTCTTACATTGAGACCCATTTATGACATAACAAACTTTCAATTTGGAGAACGATAATTAAAGCAAAGTTGTAGCTCTTTCAGTTAACCTTCCATCGCATCTTGAATTGTTTCAATCAGATATCGGGTGATAAACATACTGAAGGAGATGTAAACTATCTTTTCTACCCGAAGTAGGCGCAAATGGGAGCTGCAATGCCCACGATGCTGAAAATCAGCAGTGTGCCATCTTGGACGTCGAGGTACTGCCTATGCGGGAATTTTTTTTTTTTTTTTTTTGATTCTTTTCTTAGCTCAACTCAACCCTAATTCGTCCAAGACTCCAAAAATACTATAAATATAAGATCAAAAACCTATTTTCTGAAAGAATTGAACCAACCAAAAATATAATTCAAGGGAGCAAGATTTAACAATTCAAAGGGGCAAAACATCAAGAGATTCAAGAACAAGGCAGAGAAAAACAAGAGAAGAAATTGAGGATCTACAACTGAGTTTTTCTATTCTCTTCCCTATGTTTTCTTATATGAATTTTAATGCCCCCCCCCCCCCCCCCCCCCCCCAATGCAATTTGCATGTTTCTCCAATAACATTCAAACTCAAACTTATGGCTTTTTTGTTTTCCTTTCCCTTTTGTCCTCTAATGTAAGTGAAAAAGGGGTTGATTAGATGTATTTATTTGGGAGGAGTATTCATCCTTTATAGAGGGTGAAACGAAAGAGTGTAAGAAATGTGTGTCTGCCCTACTGAATCTATTCAAACTGTTATTTTGTAGGCCTTCATTTTAAAATTGTACAAAATCCAACGTCAAATCTAGTAAAATTTGATAGGAATCTGCTAAATAGCCACACCAAGCATGGGTGAAGTCACTAAGTCTGTCATACCAACATTGTTAAACAGTGCTATGCATTACAACTTGTAGCACATAGACCTCGCAAACTAACATGACAAAGTGCTATGCTTTTATCATATCAATAATACGTGAAATGGTGGAGAAAAGATACCTCCTTGTCCACCTGCTAATCTTTGGTGTTCTTACTGTTCCGATGGGCGTGTATGACCTAAAAAAATGAAGGGCGGGGCTTTGTCCCCCGTTTTATCTCTAGCATGAGAATTAGTGTATGTGTGAAATTCAGACGGAATTTAGATGGCTAAAAAAAATGTCCATCCTCATATCTGTGTCGCCTTCGGAGGTATTTATAAGTACTGGAAGTCGGGTGAGTGATAGGCGATCATGGTGCCACGTGTTCCACATTGGCTTTCCCACTTTCCACATTCTGGGTGGGGGGTCTCTAACTTCCCGCCTGGAGGTTGTGCCCATAATAACCACCATGGAGTTTTGTAAATTTACCTGAGATTTTTTGACTAAGTGTTGGAGTGACTACATAGGTAACTCCCGAGGAGTCGATAGTCTCGCATAAAGGTAGAGCGCCCCCGGGGGGTCGATGGCCTCGCGTAGAGTAAGATCGCCCCCGAAGGTCGATGGCCTCACGTAGAGTAACAGTGCTCCAGGGGATTGATGGCCTCGCATAGAGGTAGAGCGCCCCCAGGGGGTCGATGGCCTTGCATCGACATGTAGTGATCCGCCTCATTCATCGTTGGGGGTGGTTCTCTAGGCTAGCTTATATTATTAACCCCTTATCCCTTATCGATGTTTTTCGGCAAGGGGTAGCGATTTCCCTTTTCTGGTTCTTTTTATTTTTTTATGGGATAATTAGCACAAAACGTCCATATCTTTCGTTTTTTGACGGATTACACCCTCACCTTTACTTTTTTTGCACAAAACGTTATTCTGTCAACTCCCCGTTAAAATACTCTGTTAAATTAAAGGGTAATTAGCACAAAAGGTCCTTATCTTTCAATATTATTGTGCAAAACGTCATTACCTTTCGTTTTTTACCATAATTAGCACAAAAGGTCTCTACCTTTTAATGTTATTGTGCAAAACATCCATACCTTTTATTTTTTTAGCATTTTTATCCCTATCTTTCACCTTTCATTACGCAAAAGGTCATTTTCATCCTTTTTTCAATAAAATGACGATTTTACCCTCCTATTCAAATAAAACAAAAAGAAAAGATGAATTACCAACAGCAACCATAGTACTTAAATTTTTAAAAAATTAGAAAGAAATCATAAATTTTCAACCATCACCACTTTCACAACCTATCAAGCTGCCAACTACAAATCCACATAATACCACATTTTGGCCACCATGCCCACCGGACTCCACCACTGTAAATGTGGTTTTTTCGGACAGATTGGTGACCAATACTATGTAGGAGAATATTGGGGAGAGTGAGGCGAGACTAGTGGTGGTGGAGTTCGATAGGTGTTGTGGCCGAAAGGTAGTGCTATATGGATCTATAGGTGATGGCTTTGTGGGGTTGTAAAAGTGGCGGTAGTGAAGAATTTATGACTTATCTATAATGTTTTGAAAGATTAAGGACTATGATTGCAATTAATTAATTATTTTTCTTTTCTTTTATTTTTGTTTTATTTGAATAGGAGGGTAAAATCGTCATTTTATTGAAAAAATAGATGAAAAGGACATTTTGTGCAATGAAAGGTGAAAGGTAGGGGTGAAAATGCTAAAAATGAAAGGTATGGACGTTTTGCACAATAACATTGAAAGGTAGGGATCTTTCGTACTAATTATGCTAAAAAATGAAAGGTATGAACGTTTTACACTATAATATTGAAAGATAGGGACTTTTTGTATTAATTACCCTTTGATTTAACGGAGCATTTTAACGGGGAGTTGACAGAAGGATGTTTTGTGCAAAAAAGGTAAAGGTGAGGGTGTAATCCGTCAAAACACGAAAGGTAGAGACGTTTTGTGCTAATTACCCTTTTTTTATGTATCATTCGCCTAAGTAAGTCAAGCGGTACAATTTAAAGTTGGCCACATATTTCACTGTATAGTTGGCACCCATCCAGTGGGCCTTAACTTGGAGGAAATTTTCCCAAAAAAAAAAAACTCGGATTTTCTTGCTTATAAAAAGGGGGTGATCCCTCACATGTGAATCATTTTCACCTCATCCCAACATCTTAGTCTTTCCTCTCTTCCAAGGTGACTTTTTCCTCTTTCTTCTTCCTTTTTTTTTTTGTAAAATTATGTACAAGACTATCATTTCTTCCTCTTCTGACGAAACTAGTGATGGGGGACCGATCGATGTCGGAAGAAGTCCGGTCGATCGGTCGGCCGACCGGCCAACGATCGACAAGGCTGGTCAGGCGACCAGCATGTTGGGGCTAGTCAATCGACCAACCCCCCGTCGTCCAGCCGTAAGGCTAGTCAGTCCGACCAGCCCAAGTCTTTTGACCTCCTTCCCTTCGTTCGATGAGTTCCCTTGTGACTCTGATAGTCAAACCCTTCCTGCAGATTCTAAGGTGTTTATTTCAAACTCCCCCAAGAGACATATTGGCCCCACCAAGTCTCCAAACCAAAACTTAGAAATCGGGTAGGATTCGGCTAGTGAGATTGACCTCCTTGAAATCCCAAAAAGTTATACTCTGTACAATCCCTACTTAAGTTGGAAAAATGTCTCGGTAGGTATGATAGGGTCGATAATTATGTTTATAGAGCCCTAGGTCCCAAAGAAAGACTTACCGGATCCGATTCGCGCGATGTAGCTATGTATAAGGACATTGTGGAGGGGGTTTTTGGTTTCTCATTCACCCATTCCAGGTGTTGATTTTCAATGAATTTCACCCTACCCCTAGTTAAATTAACCTCAATGCATGGAGAAAGGCATTGTATTTCTTGTATGTTTACCTTAAGAGGAGAATTCCACTTTCCATAGACTTCAAGTGTGTCTTTGAGATGTACGATCTAACTCGGTGTAATGTGTTTGTCTTTTTCACTACTAGGGTCTTTTTGCTCTTTTCTAAGTTTAGAAATTTGAACAGTGGGTAGAAATTCAGGTTCTTCTTTGCTTGAGCTCCAGAAGGTCGGTTCCCTTTCAATATAAAGTGGCGGCATCCCCAAATTCGCCATTTCAATAGCCAAGTAGAAATTACTTTTCTTCTAAAAACTCAAGTCCAGGAGTCGGTCGATATACCCCCTCTTGCACCTGACTTAGGATCGGTTCTAACCATGAGGAACATGAATTTCACCTTATCCCTAGTCAAACTTTGCTTGTACATATTTTTTATTTGTTGTTTTTCAGGGTTAATGAGTTTGGGCGGGTGTACGTAGATATGGATTTTGACCTTGACGAGATATTGAAGACCCTGTTAGGTGGCGACGAGGACCTTGCCCCCAATGATGGTAAGTTCTTAAGGTCCTCTTTTTTGCTTGACACTCCCATGTTTTTTTTTTCCCAAACTTAATGGACTTTACTTTACATGCGTAGGGATGGAGTTTGATTTGGAGGGGACCATGAATTCTATACCCAAACAGGGGCATAGGAGTGATGTTGATCCATCCCCTATTCCTTTAAAAAGGAAGAAGATAGTCGTCCAAGGAAAAAGGTCTCATGTGGCCAAAGAGACTCCACAGCCTTCAGATGAGCCTATTGAGGTTGTCCCTACTCTAGGCCAAGCGCTTCCAGCCGTATGTAGTGCGAGCGCGAGGATTCACTTTCGAATTTTGAGTTTCTTCCCACCAAAGGCTATCATAAGATGGGGGTGCTTAAATCTTTGGTGACACCCACTCGGGCCAGGGCGATTACAGGACGTAGCGCAGACGACATCGAGAGGGTTGTGAGGTCTATCTCCAGAGGGTATATTGCTAATTCCATATCTCTTTTACGCCGAGTCTTATCTTTTGAGCATGGTTTTACTACTCAACTTCTACATTGTCTCCTCATCCCCTAGGTAGTGGCCCTTCAGACCGGGTTTTCTGAATCGAGTCATTGCCAGACCCTAGAGTTGAAGACTCTTGCAGAAGAAAAGAAGAAAGAGGCTGATCATTACAAGAAAAAGATATCTTCCTTGAAGAAATCTCTAAAGGCATCAGAGGCTCGAACCCGCGAGCAGGAGACAGAGAATGACAATTTGCGGCCTGTGTTAGCTTGTGCTCTGGAGGAGGCGGTCGAGAGGTATAAGGCCTTTGCTGAGTATCTAGGGACTTAGAGGCATCTGTGGAGCAGTACAAGTCATCGTCTGATTATGCTAGGGCCTTGCATTCGTATGGGAGAAGGCGATGGTGGCGTCCATCAAACTAACCAAGGAGTGGATATCAACCGAGTACCCTTCTATTGACCCCTCAAGTTTCGATAAGTTCCTTGTGCAGCGCAAGGGAAAGGAGAGTAGGGCGCAGCCATCCAGGTCACTTGGTCATTCGTTGTGGGACGGTAGTGGCGGTGCTTTCCCTTCGAGTTGAAGCATGGCTTAGTAGTAGTACCTTTTGCTAGTCCCGTTCTTTTTTGTGTTGCCTTTTATTTCTACTTGTAGCAACATTCCCTATTTGTCCGGGGTATGGGCAGAGCACATCACATGTTTTCTTGTATGAATGCTATGTTATCAATGGTTATTAATATTGAACTTATCATTCTTTTAACTTTTTTTTTTCTAGTGTTGTTTTCCCCACTTAGTCGTTTGACAGCATAGGTGATTGTCATTCGTCCCGCGCATGCTAGGCTTGATTCTAATGGTCAATGGCCTTAGCCAATATTTTAATCGTTTAAGGCTTTCTGCCAAGCCACATGGGCTAAGTTGACCATCGGGAGAGGGGTCTAATGCTTAAGGGCTTTAGCCAATTTTTTGGTTTTTCAAGGATCTCCGTCTAGCTGCGTGGGCTATGTCGATCATCAAGAGAGGGGTCTAGCAGTTAAGGGTCTTGGCCAATTTCTAGGTTTTCAAAACTCTCTACCTAGTTGCGTGGACTATGTCGACCGTTGCGAGAATGATCTAGCGGTTAAGGGCCTTAACCAATTTCTAGCTTTTCAAGGCTCTCCGCCTAGCCGTGTAGGCTATGTTGACCGTCGGGAGAGGGATCTAGCGATTAAGGGCCTTAACCAATTTTTTGGCTTTTCAAGACTCTTCGCCTAGCCGCATGGGCTATGTCGATCGCATGTCCTTACGGGATGAGCATAGGAGTTACAAAAATGCATGTTAGCATATAAAAAATAGTAGGCGCACCGAGACATCCCAGCTAGGCTGGCCCTTCCTTAGCACCTCATCATCCGTCCCTACCAAGGTCTTTCATTAGACAAGATAGATAATTGTAACTAAAGCCATTACATGGAGGGAATTAACAACATAACCTATCCTACTGTATTTGTAAAAACATAGCATGTGCATCTACCCTGAAGTCTACTGGTAATATTTTTTGAGATGCTCTGTGTTCCATTGCCTACCCAGTGGTCTTCCTTTCATGTCTTTCATGTTATAAGCTCTCTTCCTTAGGCTGTGGATCACTTTATAGGGCCTTCCTAGTTTGGTTTGAACTTTGTCGAGGGGTGTCTTGCTGTTGCTGCATCCCTTAAAATGAGGTATCCTAGCTGAAAGATTCTTGGTTTCATCCTCCGATTGAAGTACCCAGTAGCTCTTCGTTTATAGGCCATCATCCTTATTGTTGCCTTCTCCCTTACCTCCTTAAGCAGGTCAAGTTCCCCTCTAGTTGTTGTGTCATCGGGCTACTTGACTTTCATCCTACCAGTCACTTAGGATCTCAACTGGAACTACTACTTCCATCCTAAAGGGTAGTCTGAATGGTGTCTCCCCGATCGGTTCTTGTGGTGTCGTCTGATATGCCCATAGCACATTGGGAAGCTCATCTACCCAAAGCCCTTTCTCCTTTTCTAATCTGGCCTTCAAATCCCAAAGAATGACTTGGTTTGTCACTTCGACTTGCCCATTCGATTGAGGGTAGGTGATCGAGGTCAGTCTATGATCGATGTGATGATTTACACAAAAGGTCTTGAAGCTATGATTATCAAATTGCCTGCCGTTATCCGTCACCAATACCTTGGGTATCCTGAATCGACATATTATATTTTTTCATACAAAGCTCTGTATCTTTGCTATCATGATGGTCGCCAGTGGCTCCGCTTCTACCCATTTAGCGAAGTAGTCGATGGCAACCAACAAAAACTTTCTCTACTCCTTAGCCATGGGCAGAGGTCCTAAAATGTCCACTCCCTACTGAAAAATGGGCATACCCAAAATATAGCTGCTTGCTGTTCGGCTAAGACATGGATCAAATTTCCATGATGTTGGCATGTGTCATATTTCCGTACCAACTCTTTGGCATCCTCGTTTATAGTTTGCCAATAGCAACCTTGTCACAGAATTTTTGAAGGCAAGGGATGTTGCCCTTTGGTGGTTACCGCAGGTCCCAGTATGTACCTCAAACAGTACATCTTTTGCTTCGGTGGGGAGTATGCACTTTAGATATGGCATGGCAAGACCCCTCTTGTAGAGCTGCTCATCGATGATGGTAAATGAAGCTACTCGAGCTCTCAACCTCCTCGCCTCAAAGGGGTCTTTCGACACCTTATCTTCTGTGAGATATCTAATCAGTAGATCTATCCTACTTTCCTTGTGTTCAATATTTTTCACCTCTGCCCAAAGCTAAATGCTGGGTTGTTGTAGGACTTGCATATTCGTTATCCGTGGAAAATTCCTTGGGTGCCAGATGCAAGCTTTGCCAGTGCGTTTGCTCACTCATTATCTTTTCTTGGGGCCTTGGTCACTTTAAAGCTTGTGAACCATCTTTACAGATCCCATACTTTCATCATGTATGCTGCCATCCTTCCATATTTCGTTTCATACTCCCCTAACACTTGCCCAACTATTAGCTGCAAGTCACGACATACCTCTACTGACAACACCTCCAGCCTGGCTACCAGACCTAGGCTAGTGATTACTGCTTCATACTCGACGTTGTTATTGGTAGTGGGGAACTCGAAGCACAGTGAGTATTCCAACTCTTCAGAGTGTGGTATGATCATTATTATCCCTGCTCTTGATCCCTCTGCATTTGAGGAACCGTCTACAAAAACCTTCCAATCTGCCTGTTGCCCTTCTAGACGCTCCGTTGGGATGGTGAGCTCGGCAATGAAGTCTGCCAAAGCTTGTGCTTTTATGGCCGTCCTGGGCCTAAATTCAATGTCAAATTCACTTATTTCAATTTCTCATTTCTGCAGCCTCCTAAATGTTTCCAGTCGATCCAGGATCTACTTGATGGGTTGGTCAGTCATTACTTGTACCGTATGGGACTGAAAGTAAGGTCTTAGCTTCCTTACTGCAACAATCAACGCGAGCACTAGATATTCGGCCAGCTGTATCTTATCTCTGCACCTTTGAGGACCTAACTGACGTAGTAGATCGGCTTTTGTGCCTTTGGAAATTTTTTCACAAGAACGGTGCTCATTACCTGTGGTGATACCGTGAGGTAGAGACACAGTATGTTCCCCGACCATAGGTTGGTCAGAATTGGAGGCTATTGTAGTGACCTCTTCAAGGATTTCAGGGATTCTTTGCACTCTTGAGTCCATTCGAAATTTGAGGAGCTCCTTATGGCCTTAAAGAAACGATAGCATTTATCCATCGCCTAGCTCATAAAATGATTAAGGGCTGCCACGAACCCTGTTAGCCGCTGGACCTCCTTCTTACTAGTGGAGCTCTTTATCTCTAGTATCACCTATATTTTGTTAGAGTTCACCTCTATACCTCTTTGGGTGATCATGAAGCTTAGGAACTTTCCGTAGACAGTGCCAAAAACATATTTCTCCGGGTTGGACTTCAAGTTATTCCGTCGGGCTACGTCAAATACTTTCTTTAGGCAGGCCGCGTGGTCATTGGCTTTGATACTTTTTTACCACCATGTCATCAACGTAAGCTTCTGTGACATTCCCAATCAATTTCTGAAAAATTCTATTCACATCCTTTGGTAGGTTGCTCATGCGTTTTTGAGGCCAAACGGCATGGCTATGTAACAATATGTTCCACAATGTAACAATATGTTCCAGAATCTGTGATAAATGACGTCTTCTCCTGGTCAAATTCGGCCATTGAAATTTGATGATACCCAAAAAATGCATCCAGGAAACTGAGCCATTCGTGACCCGATGTGGCGTCGACTAGGTGATCTATCCGGGGGAATGGGTATGAGTTTTTTGGGCATGCTTTATTTAGCCGGGTGTAATCTACACACATGCACCATTTCCCGTTTGACTTCTTTACCAGCACGATGTTGGCTAGCCACTCAAGATACCGCACTTCCCGAATGAAACCAGCTTGTAGTAGCTTTTCCACATCTGCTTTTGCTACTTCCTGCCTTTTGGGGGTGAGGTTCATTTTCTTCTACTTCACTGGTTTGGCTCTGAGGAGGACGCCAAAGCGATGTTGAGCAATGGCTGGATTGATCCCAATAATATCATTCGGGCTCCATGCGAAAACATCTAGGTTGTGTGTCAGGCACCTTACCAATTTCCTTTTTCGTCAGATTCCAAATTGGCCCCAAAGCTAAACTCCCATCTATCTGATGCGGAGATCCTTTTAATCATGTCAAGTGGTTCAATCCGCCCCTATGAAGGTTCTGCCTCCAACATCATGATCGATGGTGTTCCCTTGACTGATATACTGTCGACATAACATTTTTTGGATGCTTGTTGGTCCCCCGCACACACCCGACCCCTCTGGTGGTCGAAAATTTCATGACTCGATGATAGGTTGAGGGGATGGCTCTAGCTACGTTCAGCAATGGTCGATTGTAGATCTCATTATAGGCCATGGAAATTTTGATAACTAAGAAGCTTGCCACAATTATCACAGCAATTGGATATGTGCTGAGCGTGACAGGGAGTTCTACGGTCCTCTCCGAAATTACTGTGGCCCCTCTAAAGCCCTGTAAGGGGGTGGTTACTATTTTCAACCTGTTAGAAAAGATCATCAAGCCTAAAAAAGCATCCCATATAAGTACATTTGTAGGACTTCCTCCATCAACCAGCACCATCTTCACGTCGAAATCAGCTATGTCGCCTACTATCACCAAAGCATCATCATGGGGGTGTGCTACGCCTGCCAAATCCTCCTCCCCAAAAGTGATGTTTTGACTAAACCTCACTTTCCTTTCGATGAAACAGTTCCCAAGAGAACGCGCATAGCTTTTCCTCGTCGAAGTTGAATCTCTGCCTACTGCTATTTTCCCTGCAATCATGTTTATCACTCCCGCCCTAGGCGGGGGACAATCCTTCACTTTTTGTTTACCCCGATTGTCCTTCACATATTTGCCCAAGAGCCCTTGCTTTAGGAAGCGCTCGATCTCCTCCTTTAGCTGCAGGTACTCTTCAGTATCGTGCCCGTGATCCTTGTGGAAATGATAATATTGGCCCTGGTTTTTCTTGTCGGGTGGCGTTGCCATGGGCATCGGCCATTCAAGCTCCTTCATATCTCATATCTCCATCAATAGCTTCGCGCACGGGGTATTTAAAGGGGTGAACGTCATGGGCTCCTATCGTTTTTGCCTGATTTGTCGGTCTTGGGTGGTTTCTCTACCCGTCTGCTCACTTCTTGGCTTATTTTTCTTGCCAGATCTTAACTCATCCCCTACCTTTCGCTTGTAACTCTCCATTTCCCATCCCTCTTTGAGGTGTTTTGTGACCTTCTCCGCTTCCTCGGCATCAACGTACTTGTCTCTCTTTTTCAACAGGTCGTGCATTGACTCTGAAGGGTTCTTGGAAGTGACATCTTGAAGGCCCAATTTCAAGTTTCGTTCATCAACCTAGTCACCACTGTTGACATTTGAAGATCCTCTATTGCAAGGGTCGCTCAGCTGAATTTGGCTAAATACTCTTGCAGAGACTCATCCTTTTCGTGGACCACCTACATTAGCTCGATGGCCGTCTTCCTCTTTCTTTTGCTACTGAGGAAGTATGCCACAAAACTTCTGGAAAGTTCATCAAATGTTTTAGATCGAGGGGCAAGTGTCGCCACCCAGTCTTTGGCTTCTCTCCTGAGGGTCGGGGAGAAAGATCGACACATCACTGCATTAGGTGCTTCATAGAGTCTCATTAAATCAACAAAGGTCTGGAGATGGTCAAGTGGATCTGTGACCCCATCGTAAGCTTCTATCATAGGTTGCTTGAAGCCCTTAAGCAAGGGGACCGCCATGATTTCTGGAGCGAATGGGTCATCTTCTAAGACCATCTGCCTACGCTTATCCTTTCTCTTTGATATTACATCATCTATTTTCTGTGTCATTATCTCATCCATCCTTCACTCCAGATCCGCCATAGGTGGGATGGGCTACAAGACCGTAACCCCTAGAGCTGCTGTTACCGGTTGGATGACAGGCGGTGTCTCTATGTGTATCGCCACACTCTATGTGCGCCTCCCGGGGTGGCGGCGCGACTTCTACCGAATGTGGGAAAAGGGAAACTCTCTACGTTTGGTTCTACAAGAAGGTCATCTTAGCCGCTAGCTGGGTCCCCAGGTTGCTAAACTGGCTTTGTGTCACATACTGCGATGGCGGTGACGAGTCGAGGCCCCTGGCGACTGATTCTGATTTGGTCTCCGTCGTTACTGTTCTTAAGCGCGTATCACTTTTTGGTCGTCTTCTTGACATGGCATTGGTTTTCAATGGAAGAAAATTCCCACAGACGGCTCCAATGAAATGGTGAAAAAAAGATATCTCCTTGTCCACTTGCTAACCTTTGCCGTCCTTACTGTTTTGACGGGCGTGTATGACCTAAAAAATGAAGGGCAGGGCTTTGTCCCCCGTTTTACCTTCAGCGTGAGAATTAGTTTTTGCGTTAGGAAAAATTTAGATGGAATTTAGATGGCTAAAAAATGTCAATTCTCATACCTGTGTTGCCTTCGAGGGTATTTGTAGGTGCTGGAAGTCGGGTGAGTGTCGGGCGATCATGGTGCCACGTGTCCTACGTTGACTTTCCCACGTTCTGGGTGGGGGGTCTCTAACTTCCTGCCTGGAGGTTGTGCCCATAATAACTGCCATGGAGCTTTGTCAGTTTACCTGAGATTTTTTGACTAAGTGTTGGGGTGGCAACATAGGTAACTCCCGGGGGTCGATGGCCTTGCATCAGCGTGTAGTGACCCGTCTCATTTGTCGTTGGGGGTGGTTCTTTAGGCTAGCTTATATCAATATCTATTTTATTTATAGCCTTTTACGTGGCTGACACTTATTTCACATCGTAGCACATAGATGACTCGAACCACTGCTACAAAAAGTAACTATTGTATGAATAAGAACAAAATGTTAAAAGATATCATAGAGCAGAACAAATGTAGAAGTAATGGGTAATTTTTTGAACTGGTATCAACGTTGCAAACCTCATTAAATTTTTGCAGTTAAACAATACACAAAATTAGTGAAATCATGGGAAAGTTTGAACTAGGTTTTAGACTAAACTTGAAAACTCAAAAATTGACTATGATGCAAAACAATTAGAAGAGAAAATCATAAACCATTTGAAAAAGATAATAAATAAGGACCTATAAAAATGTGCGTGACTTTCAACTCGATGTAAAATTTACGGAAGCAATGCAATTCGGGAGCATTTTTCTGTTTTCTACAATTTTTCCATCGTCGAAATCTCAGGGTCAAATTTCATCCTTTCAAGGACCATTTTAGCTTTTTTTTTTTTAAAATTAATTTAAGAGTATTTTTTTCGTTTTTGCAGTTTCTTAGTTGTATTCGAATTTGTCTATTAATTAGAGTTTTGTTTGATGCTTTAAATATGCATCAAGGGTTTGAAAATCCTGCACTCGTTTTGGAAAATAATATGTCAATTTCGGTTCTCTAGTGAATTCTAGTATTTCTCACGTTCATTCGAACAATAATCTCATTCGTATGTTACTAACAAGACATTTCATGCATTAAATTAAGAGTGTCTTTTAAATTTATTATTAAGTAATAAACTATAAAAACAATTGGATTGTTCTTTTAGATCCCAAGTTTAAAAATATATACTAGGATGTAATGAAGACTCGGAAATGTTGACTAATCAAGCATTTTTAATAAATTTTGTTTAGTTATTCCCCTTTGCTTGCCATGTAAGTTCTGAAGCTAAGCTTTGATCATTTAAAGTCTTCATCCATTAAAAATGAGGAAAATTGCAGTCAAGGTATCAAATCTTTCATTTATTAGCAGTTTTGATTTAAACATTTCATTTGTACCACATGAAGTACCAAACCTTTAGAAAAATCTCAAATCCAGTCTAAAATAACGATTTTCGCGTGTTTGATCATCAAGACCATTAGTTGATCCTAGAAATGAAATTTTTTAATAATTTTCCCCAAATAAGTGAAGGGCAATTTGGGCATTTCACATTTTCCCTTCTATTATTGCATTTTGCTGTTCGTTTTCCTCCATTTTTACCACATTAATATCCTTTTCTTCCCCACAACCAGTTGAAAAAAATTAGCATGTACATGGAGATGAATGTATGTTGATATGGCTCCCCAGTGCAAATAAAGACCTCATGGACGAACCTGAACCCAAGAAGAAGATTTCTCACTTGTCCTCAAAGCCAAGATATGTGTAGATATACCTTCTTTGTGTGGTGTAACCTTGAAATGTGTGAGAGATTGATGGAGCTGATTCCTAATCTATTACGAGGTTAGGAGGAAAATGGAAGCTGAAACCAACACCTTCCAAGCAACAAGACCAAATGTGTGGAAGACCTAGCTCTTCGGATTTGCGTGTGGGGTGTTTATAAAATGGGTTTGTACCTAGGTATGTCGGATGGATTTGTGGGATGGAGATAGTTAACTTCATAAATTTGGGTTTAGGGTTTTGATGTGGGGACTTGTGTTCGATGTTGTGAAATGTAGATGTAAAATGTGTTTGTTGATGAGTATATTTCACTCATACTTTAGACATCAATTGAGCTTGATAGTAGCTTATTCCTACAAGTCTTAAAACGTTTTATTATGTGTTTTGATAATATGATATCGGTTGACGAAATTAAAAGAAATAAGCAAAAGTTGATAAATTTGGAGAAAATTGGAGAAATTGTAAGAGATCTAAATTTCGGGGACTAAAGTGTATATACTTAAAAATTGTGTCGAACCTAACAATGAAGATTCGAGAGTGTTACGGGTCAACTGGAAGAAGAAAAATGTCAAATGGATCAAATATAACCAAAGTATGATCGTACGTCGATTTCCAACCCAAAAAGTTATGTTCTGAATTTTTAGTCTTACATTGAGACCCATTTATGACATAGCAAACGTTCAATTTGGTGAACGATAACTAAAGCAAAGTTGTAGCTCTTTCAGTTAACTTTCCATCGCATCTTGAATTGTTTCAATCAGATATCGGGTGATAAAAATACTAACGGAGATGTAAACTATCTTTTCTACCCGAAGTAGGCGCAGATTGGAGCTGCAATGCCCACGATGCTGAAAATCAGCAGTGTGCCATCTTGGGCGTCGAGGTACTACCTGTGTGGGAAAAGTTTATTTATTTATTTATTTTTTTTTTTTATTCTTTTCTTAGCTCAACTCAACCCTAATTCGTCCAAGACTCCAAAAATACTATAAATATAAGATCAAAAACCTATTTTCTCAAAGAATTAAACCAACCAAAAATATAATTCAAGGGAGCAAGATTTAACAATTCAAAGGGGCAAAACATCAAGAGATTCAAGAACAAGGCAGAGAAAAACAAGAGAAGAAATTGAAGATCTACAACTGAGTTTTTCTATTCTCTTCCCTATGTTTTCTTATATGAATTTTAGTATTTTCTTGGATTATATTATGAACTAAATTCATATTCTAGTGTGTGATTGTAGCCAAAACTTGGGATTATGGTTTGATTCTGTTATAGTTATTTCTATTTGATTTTCTACATATGTTTAATTGTGTCATGAAATTAATGCTTTCAATTAATTGGCCACTAACTGAATGAATAGATGCTAGTCAATTCCGGCACTCGAGAGAGGAGAATTTAGGCACGATCGTAGAATTGACACAACGTAGATTTTATGTATTTCGAGAGAAAGTATAGGATCTATGAAACTTACTCCATAAGAAAATCATAAACTTAATAAATCCTTGATTTTAATTCAAAATAGAGATATTGAGATTGAAATCTAAGATTAATTTCTAGCCGGCACTAGACAGAGGAGAGAAATGTATTAGGATTCTTGCTTTTAAACATGAAAAAATTGACTAGAATAATTAAACATAATTGAAGCATAATTGATAGTTAGGTGAAATTATTCCCTAGGCCTGTCTTATATTGATTTATTCATATAAATTGCATTACTTGAATTAGTCACAACGATTACTCTTAAATTAGATGACACTATTGATCAAAAATTTTATTTGTCTAGATAAAATAGAAGCTACACAATTATAGTACTTAGTAAAAGTTAAATTATAAACCCTGTGGGTTCGATATCCTAACTCCATTTATATATTAGAAAACTTGACACCCCATACTTGCGATATAAATCAAGTTATAAAAAAAGCGTGACACTTATTTTGTACCTTTTACTTAAAATGAAAAGCCCCATTTTGTATCAGCATTGGTACTGACTTTCAAAGTTCTCTTTTTTCCCATTGTTTAATTTGAAATTAAAGATCAGATTACACCCCAAATGCTTTGTAAATGGTGCAGCATGGATACCAAACCTTTTAATGAATCACAGAATAAGTACCTAACCTTTAGTAATAGTTTTAGTGAGATACCAAACCTTTTGTAATATTTTCACTAGTAGTACCAAACCTTTTGTAAGATATGCAGAAGAAGTACCAAATATTTGTTCGTAGTCCCTAATAGTCTACACCTCAATATAATCCAATAATTCTATCTAAACATTCTTGCACAACATATGTGTCTATCTAAACATTCTTGCACAACATATGTGACAATTCCATTAGAAATTCCAGTTCATTTTACAAAATCACAACATTTGTTGCACATATTTTCAGTTCACGTTACAAACAAATACAACATTTGTAAAAAAATTCTAGGTCACTCTATAAAATCAAAGCATTCATAAAAAAAAAGTTCACTTTCTAACAAAACTATAAATAAGAAGTCACATCATGTTCAAGGCTTGGATCCTTTATTTTTGGACTTTTTCATCTGTATCTAGGAAGTTACTATTAAATGTGCATTTCTCTTCCCCTTTGCTTATCCTAACTATGTATTTTCTTAAGACTCGGGTTAAGTAGTTGGTTGTAATTCCCGTTGTGAACTAACTTCACCAAACAGTGGTCCCTTACAGCTTCTTTTGTTATATCCAAACCCCACATTATTTACATGTCATCTTCATGTTGGTCCTTCCCATCTTAGTTCTTGCAGATGGCTCAGTCTATTTTCTCTTTTGTGGCTGATTTAGAGTGTACTTGACAAGTTTTGGCCATAGATCATGTCCCGACATTAGATGGATCACTTGGAGTAACACCTAAGCTATATTTCATTGCTATAATATGGATCAATGTACTCATATATGCTAATATCCCTTGAAAGCATGCTTGATATTGTATGGGAACAGGGTATTCCAGCGAGCTACCATTTTTTGCATGCACATTTATGTTTTGTCAAATCAACACTCTACCTCAATCCATCTCCGCTGGGGATTATGGTTTGATTCTGTTATAGTTATTTCTATTTGATTTTCTACATATGTTTAATTGTGTCATGAAATTAATGCTTTCAAGTAATTGGCCACTAATTGAATGAATAGATGCTAGTCAATTCTGGCACTCGAGAGGCACGATCGTAGAATTGGCACAATGTAGATTTTATGGATTTCGAGAGAATGTATAGGATCTATGAAGCTTACTCCATAAGAAAATCATAAACTTTATAAATCCTTGATTTTAATTCGAAATAGGGATATTGAGATTGAAATTTAAGATTAATTTTTAACCGGCACTCGACAGAGGGGAGAGAAATGCATTAGAATTCTTGCTTTTAAACATGAAAAAATTGACTAGAATAATTAAACATAATTGAAGCATAATTGATAGTTAGGTGAAATTATTCCATAGGCCTGTCTTATATTGATTTATTCATATAAATTGCATTACTTGAATTAGTCACAACGATTACTCTTAGATTAGATGACACTATTGATCACAAATTTTATTTGTCTAGATAAAATAGAAGCTACACAATTATAGTACTTAGTAAAAGTTAAATTATAAACCCTGTGGGTTCGATATCCTAACTCCATTCATATATTAGAAAACTTGACACCCCATACTTGCGATATAAATCAAGTTATAAAAAAAGCGTGACACTTGTTTTGTACCTTTTACTTAAAATGAAAAGGCCCATTTTGTATCAGCACTGGTACTGACTTTCAATGTTCTCTTTTTGCCCATTGTTTAATTTGAAATTAAAGATCAGATTACACCCCAAATGTTTTGTAAATGGTGCAGCATGGATACCAAACCTTTTAATGAATCAAATAATAAGTACCTAACCTTTAGTAATAGTTTTAGTGAGATACCAAACCTTTTGTAATATTTTCACTAGCAGTACCAAACCTTTTGTAGGATATGCAAAAGAAGTACCAAATATTTGTTCGTAGTTCCTAATAGTCTACACCTCAATATAATCCAAGAATTCTATCTAAACATTCTTGCACAACATATGTGACAATTCCATTAGAAATTCCAGTTCATTTTACAAAATCACAGCATTTGTTGCACATATTTTCAGTTCACGTTACAAACAAACACAACATTTGTAAAAAAATTCTAGGTCACCCTATAAAATCACAGCATTCATAAAAAAAAGGTTCACTTTCTAACAAAACTATAAATAAGAAGTCACATCATGTTCAAGGCTTGGATCCTTTATTCTTGGACTTTTTCATCTGTAACTAGGAAGTTACTATTAAATGTGCATTTCTCTTCCCTTTTGCTTATCCTAACTATGTATTTTCTTAAGACTCGGGTTAAGTAGTTGGTTGTAATTCCCGTTGTTGTAATTCCCGTTGTGAACTAACTTCACCAAACAGTGGTCCCTTACAACTTCTTTTGTTATATCAAAACCCCACATTATTTACATGTCATCTTCATGTTGGTCCTTCCCATCTTAGTTCTTGCAGGTGGCTTAGTCTATTTTCTCTTTTGTGGCTGATTTAGAGTGTACTTGACAAGTTCTGGCCATAGATCAGGTCTCGACATTAGTTGGATCACTTGGAGTAACACCTAAGCTATATTTCATTGCTATAATATGGATCAATGTACTCATATATGCTAATATCCCTTGAAAGCATGCTTGATATTGTATGGGAACAGGGTATTCTAGCGAGCTACCATTTTTTGCATGCACATTTATGTTTTGTCAAATAATCACTCTACCTCAATCCATCTCCGCTGCTTATCTCAAACTTTTGATTACTTGTGTAGTCTACCATCAAGTGCCTTGCCACATACTTAGCCTTCTCAACAATTTTCACAACTCTTAGCCTAAATGCAAGACCCTATCTATCTGTTACTTTTCTTTTAACATTCATTCTGATAATTTGTTGATGTTTGATTTTCTCTAGCATTGAGATAATGGGCTTCTCTTTGACAATAACAATGGAAGAATTGAAAGCTTCACATAAGTTATTCAAGAGAATGTCATACTTGGAATGCTCTTCAAAGTGTGATATGCTTCTCTAGGAAGGTGGTTTTTCATTGAACCACTTGTAAACTTGTTCATTAACATCTTTCAACTTATTCATTGCACTCGTCCACTCTGACACTATTGTTGCCCTTGCTGCATTTGAAAAAAAAGTTGTTCCTAATGGTCAAGCCTTGTGTGCTAAGGTAAAGTTGCTATATAGATGGCTAGCACAACACCTGTACCTAGCCTCTTCACAGAATTTACTAATAGAATCCACCAAATCCTTTTATTTATCAGAAATGAATGTCTAAGCTCTAGAGTCATAAATCCCTATGTCATCAACAAACAACTCTATAAACCATTCTCAATTTGTTTTGTTTTCAACATCTATAACTTCCCATGTTATGGGGAAAATAAAGTTCTCATCATCAATGCCAATAGCTACAAATAACTGTCCACCTTATGTAGACTTTATGAAGCAACCATCCAACTCAACAATTGTATTGCAACTAGCCTTAAACCCTTCGGACAATCTCTTAATAGTGTGACCTGAACCTTTAATATGCACTATATTACCAGGATTTTTTTCTCTTTAATTCTTTACCAAAATCTTATAAAATTGTGTACTGCTCAACAACAATCACATGTACTACTTGCGTACATTTAGATCTTGTCATTTAGAACTGATGCTTTAAAATCTCATACATGCAGTCTTCTTTAATAGTTTTCACAAAACTATTCATTTGCATTTTGGGAGTAGACCTAAACTTATGTATTTTTTGCCAGATAACCTGCATTAACCCTTTTATTTTGCCACACCATAGCAAATGTATGCTCATCTCTGAATGTAGTGATTCCAAGACTCTTGCCTGGTTGTTAGTATGCATATAAAACCTCAGAATAGTTATCTTGACATCTAGCCCTCAACTGTGTCCTCATATTTTTTGCATATTTGAGTTGCCTAGAATTTTTAATTGAGTAATGAACATAGCACGTTGTCATATATATTTTCAAACAATAAACCAATATATGAATTCTAGAAGCATTGCCTATTTTGAACTTTGGATCACCCATATCAGTTGTAGGGTTAAACTAGCACTCATTCATCCTTCTGGTGGATGATCTCTCAGCCTCATTGTCACTGGGTAAGCTTCTAAGTTCATCTGAGTCTTCATAATTTATTACATTTTTTCTTGAGGAACCTCTTACCTTCCTGCTCACCCCTTACACTATTAATACCAATATCAAAACTTTCACACAACCTGAAATCTGTGTTATCATAATTATCATCCATGGTAATATTTCCTCTCTGCTCATACTTTGAGTCATTGAATTCTTCCAAAATAACTTTTTCATATTCATCATATTGCTCAGGATCTACGGATTCTACTTGCATAGTTTTAGTAGCATCTATATTTACAGTGAACGTATCTTCACGGCTTTGTTCTGATTCACATGGTTGCACCTCACATTCATTGTCATGCACCTTTGGTTCACCCTTTGTGCATTTCTCTTCCCCTTTGCTTATCCTAACTATGTATTTTCTTAAGACTCGGGTTAAGTAGTTGGTTGTAATTCCCGTTGTGAACTAACTTCACCAAACAGTGGTCCCTTACAACTTCTTTTGTTATATCAAAACCCCACATTATTTACATGTCATCTTCATGTTGGTCCTTCCCATCTTAGTTCTTGCAGGTGGCTTAGTCTATTTTCTCTTTTGTGGCTGATTTAGAGTGTACTTGACAAGTTCTGGCCATAGATCAGGTCTCGACATTAGTTGGATCACTTGGAGTAACACCTAAGCTATATTTCATTGCTATAATATGGATCAATGTACTCATATATGCTAATATCCCTTGAAAGCATGCTTGATATTGTATGGGAACAGGGTATTCCAGCGAGCTACCATTTTTTGCATGCACATTTATGTTTTGTCAAATCAACACTCTACCTCAATCCATCTCCGCTGCTTATCTCAAACTTTTGATTACTTGTGTAGTCTACCATCAAGTGCCTTGCCACATACTTAGCCTTCTCAACAATTTTCACAACTCTTAGCCTAAATGCAAGACCCTATCTATCTGTTACTTTTCTTTTAACATTCATTCTGATAATTTGTTGATGTTTGATTTTCTCTAGCATTGAGATAATGGATTCTCTTTGACAATAACAATGGAAGAATTGAAAGCTTCACATAAGTTATTCAAGAGAATATCATACTTGGAATGCTCTTCAAAGTGTGATATGCTTCTCTAGGAAGGTGGTTTTTGATTGAACCACTTGTAAACTTGTTCATTAACATCTTTCAACTTATTCATTGCACTCATCCACTCCGACACTATTGTTGCCCTTGCTGCATTTGAAAAAAAAGAAGTTCCTAATGGTCAAGCGTTGTGTGCTAAGGTAAAGTTGCTATATAGATGGCTAGCACAACACCTGTACTTAGCCTCTTCACAGAATTTACTAATAGAATACACCAAATCCTTTTATTTATCAGAAATGAATGTCTAAGCTCTAGAGTCATAAATCCCTATGTCATCAACAAACAACTCTATAAACCATTCTCAATTTGTTTTGTTTTCAACATCTATAACTTCCCATGTTATGGGGAAAATAAAGTTTTCATCATCAATGCCAATAGCTACCAATAACTGTCCACCTTATGTAGACTTTATGAAGCAACCATCCAACTCAACAATTGTATTGCAACTAGCCTTAAACCCTTCGGACAATCTCTTAATAGTGTGACCTGAACCTTTAATATGCACTATATTACCAAGATTTTTTTCTCTTTAATTCTTCACCAAAATCTTATAAAATTGTGTACTGCTCAACAACAATCACATGTACTACTTGCGTACATTTAGATCTTGCCATTTAGAACTGATGCTTTAAAATCTCATACATACAGTCTTCTTTCATAGTTTTCACAAAACTATTCATTTGCATTTTGGGACTAGACCTAAACTTTTGTATTTTTTGCAAGATAACCTGCATTAACGCTTTTATTTTGCCACACCATAGTACATGTATGCTCATCTCTGAATGTATTGATTCCAAGACTCTTGGCTGGTTGTTAGTATGCATATAAAACCTCATAATAGTTATCTTGACATCTAGCTCTCAACTGTGTCCTCATATTTTTTGCATATTTGAGTTGCCTAGAACTTTTAATTGAGTAATGAACATAGCATGTTGTCATATATATTTTCAAACAATAAAACAATATATGTATTATAGAAGCATTGCCTATTTTGAACTTTGGATCACCCATATCAGTTGTAGGGTTAAACTAGCACTCATTCATCCTTCTGGTAGATGATCTCTCAGCCTCATTGTCACTGGGTAAGCTTCTAAGTTCATCTGAGTCTTCATACTTTATTACATTTTTTCTTGAGGAACCTCTTACCTTCCTACTCACCCTTTACACTATTAGTACCAATATCAAAACTTTCACACAACCTGAAATCTGTATTATCATAATTATCATCCATGGTAATATTTTCTTTTTGCTCATACTTTGAGTCATTGAATTCTTCCAAAATAACATTTTCATATTCATCATATTGCTCAGGATCTACGGATTCTACTTGCATAGTTTTAGTAGCATCTATATTTACAGTGAACATATCTTCACAGCTTTGTTCTGATTCACATGGTTGCACCTCACATTCATTGTCATGCACCTTTGGTTCACCCTATTGCAGCCTAGATCTACCAACCTACACCTTCAGTACATCATGTTGTACATTAGATTCACCATCATGCACCTCTAGTACACAATGTTATAACCTACATTCACCAGCCTATACCTCATTATGTGGTTTACCATGCTCCACATTAGTTTTCCCTTTTTGTAATTTATTTTCATCATAATACATCTTTGGTTCACTAGCTTGTGAAAGACAGTGCTATTACTTACTTGCAATATCATAGGTTGGAGGAAATCGAGATATAATTATGAGATTAGGGCTTCTCTTTTTATTTTTAAAAAAGTAAACATATAAGTGGGTTGGGGCTGGTTCGATTAATTAGCAGTTTGAAACTTCAAATCATGATTGAACAAACCAACTATGATTTACAAAACCAATTATTTGTGTCCAACCAACCCGAGTCGTTCAATTTGATTGGTTTGGTCGATTTTTTCCTAAAGCCTAGCAAAAAAGATAATCAGTAATATTGATATCAATGATTTTGGTAGAAATTGTAGACAAATCATCATATCAATCACAATAATACTTTTGGCGATCCTCGAAGAAAATTTTATCCATGATTATTTTATTATATTAAAAAGGATAATTAGCACAAAACGGACTTATTTTTCAATGTTATTGTACAAAACATCCTTGTATTTTATTTTCTGACATTTTCACCTTTGATAGCGAAAAAAAGTTATTTTCATCCAATTTCTCAATAAAAATGTCATCTATTTTTCTCAATAAATAGTTATAAAATGATGAATATATTCTCCTATTTAAATAAAAAAAATAATGAAAAGAAAAATAAAGAACAAATTACAACTATACTCTCAAATTTTTGAAAAAAGTTCAAATAAATTTCAAATGAATAATTAAAATTATTTGAGAGTATAGTTGCAATTTTTTCTTTTCTTTTCCTTCTTTTTTGTTTTATTTAATTAGGAGGCTTTTAATTTAAAAAAATGGATGAAAATGATGATTTTCGCAATGAAATGTAAAACAAGGGCGAAAATATCAAAAAATGAAAGATATGAACGTTTTGCACAATAATATTAAAAGGTAGCAACGTTTTGTCCTAATTACCCTTTTAATAATTTTTTTGGAATCATTTGTAGTTTTTTAAAAAGTTTGGGAATATAGTTGCAATTATTTTATTTTTGTTTTATTTAAGTAGAAGGAAATATTTGTCATTTTACATTTTTTTTTTATTGAAAAATTGGATGAAATGACATTTTCCTCAATGAAAGGCAACAATGAAGGTGAAAATGCCAAAAAATGAAACGTGAGAACGTTTTGCAAAATGACATTAAATGTTAGCACTAGTTAAACTTTTTAAAGTGAACCATAAAATTTTCTGCCCGAGATTCAGGCTCTATTTGAGCCCCATTTTTTGTGATAAAAATGAGTTTTGTACATGATATTTTTTTTAGAATGAGTGATTAAAAAATAGGGAAAAAACTTTAGATTTATGAACAAAATAATTTTATTAAGAGAATAATTTATTATTATTATTATTTTATAAGAAAAATGGAGAATTGAGTCGTCTCTGATTAGCATAGTTGCTAATTATGAGTTCGGGCTGCTTCAAAGTAAGGTTGAGTAATCACAACTTTATCTCTCAATTGGAGGCCCAACAATAAAAATGGACTCATTAAGTAGCCTGCTAATAATATAGTCTATTCTTTTGGAGACATAGATATTGGGCCAAGTACAAGCTGCTTACAAGGCAATGGGCCCAGCGGACCAAATAGTGACAATATCCTAGCCCAATATTTCGGTTAAATCCTTATTTTCTCTAGTACACAATGTTATAACCTACATTCACCAGCCTATACCTCATTATGTGGTTTACCATGCTCCACATTAGTTTTCCCTTTCTATAATTTATTTTCATCATAATACATCTTTGGTTCACTAGCTTGTGAAAGACAGTGCTATTACTTACTTGCAATATCATAGGTTGGAGGAAATCGAGATATAATTATGAGATTAGGGCTTCTCTTTTTATTTTTAAAAAAGTAAACATGTAAGTGGGTTGGGGTTGGTTCGATTAATTAGCAGTTTGAAGCTTCAAACCATGATTGAACAAACCAACTATGATTTACAAAACCAATTATTTGTGTCCAACCAACCCGAGTCGTTCAATTTGATTGGTTTGGTCGATTTTTTCCTAAAGCCTAGCAAAAAAGATAATCAATAATATTGATATCAATGATTTTGGTAGAAATTGTAGACAAATCATCATATCAATCACAATAATACTTTTGGCGATCCTCGAAGAAAATTTTATCCATGATTATTTTATTATATTAAAAAGGATAATTAGCACAAAACGGACTTACTTTTCAATGTTATTGTACAAAACATCCTTGTATTTTATTTTCTGACATTTTCACTTTTGATAGCGAAAAAAAGTTATTTTCATCCAATTTCTCAATAAAAATGTAAAATAACAAATATACCCTCCTATTAAAGTAAAACAAAAATGAAAAGAAAAGATAAATAATAAAT
The DNA here is from genome assembly GCF_002742605.1 of Olea europaea var. sylvestris. NCBI lineage: Eukaryota > Viridiplantae > Streptophyta > Magnoliopsida > Lamiales > Oleaceae > Olea > Olea europaea. The sequence continues at coordinate 3,374,382 of NC_036241.1, read as the reverse complement.
TGTAATTATACTCCCAAGCTTTTTTAAAAAGCTACAAATGAGTTCAAATAAATTAATAAAAGGGTAATTAGTACAAAATGTTGCCACCTTTCAATATTATTGAGCAAAATGTTCATAACTTTCATTTTTTTTTTTTGGCATTTTCACTAATTTTCACGTTACATTACGAAATCTTCATTTTCATCTATTTTTCTCAATAAAAAGCTATAAAATGACGAATATATCCTTTATTTAAATAAAACAAAAATAATGAAAAGAAAAATAAAGAACAAATTACAACTGTACTCTCAAATTTTTGAAAAAAGTTCAAATAAATTTCAAATGAATAATTAAAATTATTTGAGAGTATAGTTGCAATTTTTTCTTTTCTTTTCTTTCTTTTTTGTTTTATTTAATTAGGAGGCTTTTAATTTTAAAAAAAATGGATGAAAATGATGATTTTCGCAATGAAATGAAAAACAAGGGCGAAAATGTCAAAAAATGAAAGATACGAACGTTTTGCACAATAATATCAAAAGGTAGCAACGTTTTGTGCTAATTACCCTTTTAATAATATTTTTGGAATCATTTGTAGTTTTTTAAAAAGTTTGGAATATAGTTGCAATTATTTTATTTTTGTTTTATTTAAGTAGAAGGAAATATTTGTCATTTTACATTTTTTTTAATTGAAAAATTGGATGAAATGACATTTTCCTCAATGAAAGGTAAAAATGAAGGTGAAAATGCCAAAAAATGAAATGTGAGAACGTTTTGCAAAATGACATTAAATGTTAGCACTAGTTAAACTTTTTAAAGTGAACCATAAAATTTTCTGCCCGAGATTCAGGCTCTATTTGAGTCCCATTTTTTGTGATAAAAATGAGTTTTGTACATGATATTTTTTCAGAATGAGTGATTAAAAAATAGAGAAAAAAACTTTAGATTTATGAACAAAATAATTTTATTAAGAGAATAATTTATTATTATTATTATTTTATAAGAAAAATGGAGAATTGAGTCGTCTCTGATTAGCATAGTTGCTAATTATGAGTTCGGGCTGCTTCAAAGTAAGGTTGAGTAATCACAACTTTATCTCTCAATTGGAGGCCCAACAATAAAAATGGACTCATTAAGTAGCCTGCTAATAATATAGTCTATTCTTTTGGAGACATAGATATTGGGCCAAGTACAAGCTGCTTACAAGGCAATGGGCCCAGCGGACCAAATAGTGACAATATCGTAGCCCAATATTTCGGTTAAATCCTTATTTTATTTAACTAAAAAAAATTGGTAAAAATCTAATTTCAAGTCAACTGTTAATTTTTATCAACTTTCCAATCACGAATCTCATCAGTTTTTATCAAAATCTTTTAGAAATCTAATTTTTGACAAACCAAATGAGGGCTAAAACTTCTTTCTCCTTGGACTCCCATTTAAAAACGCTACCTTTAGCATTAAAACCCCATCGACCAATAGGACCAAAAACATCCTAGATTTGGGATTTTTACAAGAAGCATGTTTCGACTCTTTCGATCCTATCCCACTAAACTTAGCTCTTGATTGAATCATATTCATCGAAAACTCTCTTTTTTTTCAGAGAATAATTTATTATTATTATTATTTTATAAGAAAAATGGAGAATTGAGTCGTCTCTGATTAGCATAGTTGCTAATTATGAGTTCGGGCTGCTTCAAAGTAAGGTTGAGTAATCACAACTTTATCTCTCAATTGGAGGCCCAACAATAAAAATGGACTCATTAAGTAGCCTGCTAATAATATAGTCTATTCTTTTGGAGACATAGATATTGGGCCAAGTACAAGCTGCTCACAAGGCAATGGGCCCAGCGGACCAAATAGTGACAATATCGTAGCCCAATATTTCGGTTAAATCCTTATTTTATTTAACTAAAAAAAATTGGTAAAAATCTAATTTCAAGTCAACTGTTAATTTTTATCAACTTTCCAATCACGAATCTCATCAGTTTTTATCAAAATCTTTTAGAAATCTAATTTTTGACAAACCAAATGAGGGCTAAAACTTCTTTCTCCTTGGACTCCCATTTAAAAACGCTACCTTTAGCATTAAAACCCCATCGACCAATAGGACCAAAAACATCCTAGATTTGGGATTTTTACAAGAAGCATGTTTCGACTCTTTCGATCCTATCCCACTAAACTTGGCTCTTGATTGAATCATATTCATCGAAAACTCTTTTTTTTTTTTTTCCTCAAATTCATTTTTAATCACATATTTTCTCAATAAAATAATTTTATACGTAAATCTTTGACCTTTTTACCACACATTATTCAAGAATTCACTATTACAAAACTCATTTTTAACAACCAAAAAAAAAAGGAGCTGAAACAAAGCCTTAAGTTGCTGTAGGCTTTGATAATAATTTTCTTTCTTAATTTCAACTTTAGTTGGATATAATATTTATAAGAAAAATTAAGGTTGGCTTCTTAAACCTTTTACTAATATGAATATGATTCCCTTACTTTCAAAAGTGAGTTTTGTTTTGTTTTTGTTTTTTTTTTTTCCTTCGTGTGTGTCTTTAATCTATCTAAATATGATTAACATGAAATTTTGCATGACTGAAATCGTTACTGTAGATGTTAAAATCGCACGCAACTTTCAACTGAAGTAAAGATAAATGTTAAGTCATTTGAGAGCTTAGCCCTCAAATTGTAAGTCATGTAATATTTGAGCGCAAGTTTAACATCTACATCGGTGGTTTCATACTCGTGGCCGGAATTTATAAATTTAAATATGTTGAGGACGAAACTTGATTTTCTCAATTTCGAAGTATGTTCTCAGTTTGGCTTGTGCTTTTCAAAGCTTAAACTAGTTTAATTTGTCTCGTTCTCTATGTTTTAATTGATCAAAATTCAGGTTCTATATCCTTTTAACTTTTACTTATCTTTTATTATCAATAAGTACGCTTCTTTTAATGGTTTTGAAAAAAAGGAAGGTGCTAAATTCAGTTTCAAAATCACTGTTAGAGAATGTTTGACTAGCCTCGGGAAAATTTCAAGCTTAAAAAGTTTACTTTTATTCGAGTAATGTTTAAAGAAAAATATTTTTTTCATTTCAAAGTTAAAAATAAATAGTTACTTACTTTGAATATAATACGAGAATTGATTTTAAATTAGCAGTTTAATTTTCTAAAATCTAGTCTAAATTTAATTATTTAGAAAACTATTTTCCGTTAGTAGAAAAGGTAAGTTAATCACTTGTTTGGTTTCATTATAATCTTTTTATAATTTAAAGCCAAAATTAATTTTAACTACATATTTATTGTATTATCCACTTATTTCACTATTCATATAAAACTTATTCCTACTCTTCATTATAATCCCCTTTTTTTTATTTTTTTCCAAACGAGAACTAATTGTGTTAGATAAAATAAGTAATTTTAAAGTAAACTTCGCTTCTAAGCACAACTAGAGTGTGCCATTATCCATGTGTGTAAGTGCAAAAATATAATACAAATTCAAGAATCTTGTCGAACTTGCAATACAAGAACAAGACATAGCCCAAAAATTCCGGAAGTTTTCAACATTTTAAGGGTATCTAATGGGTATTGATGTCCAATTTTTATAGGAAAACATATATATCTTATCTTTCCTTTATACAAAAATCACTTTCTCACAATCAGAAATTTTATCTTTCCCTTTAATTTGCTTTTCTTTTCTTTTCTTTCCATGGATGAACAATGATTGTTTTGGAGACTCCTAGAAAAGGCACTGTATTATTGTATTTCATATAGGTAAAAGACATTGATTCTCCCTGATGTCATAGCCATGTGTAGGTTTCTGAAAGTGATTAAAGTTAAATCTCTCAATTTAAAAGTTAATCACTTTGATTTCCAGTCAACTCATCGTCGTTGATAATTCAAGATTTCAGTTAAAAGTGATCACATAAACTTTATTCTATAAGCTTTTGGGAGCAAGTCAAGTAAGGTCTATAAACTAAAAGTAAATTACTTCGACCTCAATTGAATCGATGTTCCTCTAAATTTGAAAAAATGCAAATATATATGCTTCCCTTTTTCATTTGTCCTACTCTTATGGGGCATTGTGGAGCATGGACATGATGTTTAATCAACTAGATATAGAATAAAAAAAAAAGGAGCTGAAACAAAGCCTTAAGTTGCTGTAGGCTTTGATAATAATTTTCTTTCTTAATTTCAACTTTAGTTGGATATAATATTTATAAGAAAAATTAAGGTTGGCTTCTTAAACCTTTTACTAATATGAATATGATTCCCTTACTTTCAAAAGTGAGTTTTGTTTTTTTGTGTTTTTTTTTTTTCCTTCGTGTGTGTCTTTAATCTATCTAAATATGATTAACATGAAATTTTGCATGACTGAAATCGTTACTGTAGATGTTAAAATCGCACGCAACTTTCAACTGAAGTAAAGATAAATGTTAAGTCATTTGAGAGCTTAGCCCTCAAATTGTAAGTCATGTAATATTTGAGCGCAAGTTTAACATCTACATCGGTGGTTTCATACTCGTGGCCGGAATTTATAAATTTAAATATGTTGAGGACGAAACTTGATTTTCTCAATTTCGAAGTATGTTCTCAGTTTGGCTTGTGCTTTTCAAAGCTTAAACTAGTTTAATTTGTCTCGTTCTCTATGTTTTAATTGATCAAAATTCAGGTTCTATATCCTTTTAACTTTTACTTATCTTTTATTATCAATAAGTACGCTTCTTTTAATGGTTTTGAAAAAAAGGAAGGTGCTAAATTCAGTTTCAAAATCACTGTTAGAGAATGTTTGACTAGCCTCGGGAAAATTTCAAGCTTAAAAAGTTTACTTTTATTCGAGTAATGTTTAAAGAAAAATATTTTTTTCATTTCAAAGTTAAAAATAAATAGTTACTTACTTTGAATATAATACGAGAATTGATTTTAAATTAGCAGTTTAATTTTCTAAAATCTAGTCTAAATTTAATTATTTAGAAAACTATTTTCCGTTAGTAGAAAAGGTAAGTTAATCACTTGTTTGGTTTCATTATAATCTTTTTATAATTTAAAGCCAAAATTAATTTTAACTACATATTTATTGTATTATCCACTTATTTCACTATTCATATAAAACTTATTCCTACTCTTCATTATAATCCCCTTTTTTTTATTTTTTTCCAAACGAGAACTAATTGTGTTAGATAAAATAAGTAATTTTAAAGTAAACTTCGCTTCTAAGCACAACTAGAGTGTGCCATTATCCATGTGTGTAAGTGCAAAAATATAATACAAATTCAAGAATCTTGTCGAACTTGCAATACAAGAACAAGACATAGCCCAAAAATTCCGGAAGTTTTCAACATTTTAAGGGTATCTAATGGGTATTGATGTCCAATTTTTATAGGAAAACATATATATCTTATCTTTCCTTTATACAAAAATCACTTTCTCACAATCAGAAATTTTATCTTTCCCTTTAATTTGCTTTTCTTTTCTTTTCTTTCCATGGATGAACAATGATTGTTTTGGAGACTCCTAGAAAAGGCACTGTATTATTGTATTTCATATAGGTAAAAGACATTGATTCTCCCTGATGTCATAGCCATGTGTAGGTTTCTGAAAGTGATTAAAGTTAAATCTCTCAATTTAAAAGTTAATCACTTTGATTTCCAGTCAACTCATCGTCGTTGATAATTCAAGATTTCAGTTAAAAGTGATCACATAAACTTTATTCTATAAGCTTTTGGGAGCAAGTCAAGTAAGGTCTATAAACTAAAAGTAAATTACTTCGACCTCAATTGAATCGATGTTCCTCTAAATTTGAAAAAATGCAAATATATATGGTTCCCTTTTTCATTTGTCCTACTCTTATGGGGCATTGTGGAGCATGGACATGATGTTTAATCAACTAGATATAGAACATGACTTTGCATGTATGGAACTCTGAGTAGTCACCTTATCTATGGAAGTTAGTGTATGCTTGGTAAATCTTTTTGAAGATTATTAGTTGTGGGTCGTAAAAAAATGAGTAGATAAAAGTAGTAAATCTTATGGAATGTATAGATGAACAAGATCTTTAATTAACTTATAAATGAAAAAAATCGTTGCCAAACACACCAGAGTGAACAATATGTGTACGAAACCTCGTTTGCTTGCGACAAAATTGTGAACTCTTATCAGATTTTCATTTTTACGCTTACTGAACGAATTACTTGACAAAAACTAATAGCTTCCACTAAGTTATTTCACTTTTGAGTGACTGCTTTTTTAGTACAAAGTTTTAGGAAATGGGGTTTAAGAAGATTATCATGCTAGTTTGTTTTTCACTTGTAGTGTGTTTGATTGCAAATATGGAAAGAAAATAAATTCTAGATAATTCAATTTTTTAGAATTTATTTGCATGAAAATTGTCAATTAAATGTGTTTAATTGATTAATTTTCAGCCTATAAAATATTATACTTGTTCAGTTTTTATTGATGGGTAAATGAGAGAGAAAATGAGAGAGTGAACTTCCTAGAAAATAAAATCTCACTCCTCTAAAGAAAATATTTTCTTTGATATTTAGGAAAATATTTTCACGTGACTAAAAGTAAAAAAATATTTTTCATGGAAAAAATGTCAGTCAAACAACACAAAAGTAGAAATTTGAAATTAAAAAACACTGATAATCAAATGCACTATTGGTCTATAAGCTTTTGAAAGCAGTTAAAGTTCAATGCTGATTAAAAGCATTTATGTTCGCATTATTTTCATTTTTACTACTCTAATATACTGTCACTGAGGAGCACGGACATGACATTTGGTCAAGTAAGCCTGGTCTTGTAACTTGTAAGGATGCAATCAAACATATCATTGACGTGGAAAACCTAAAGTTATTGCCTTATCTAGGAAACTTAGTCCTGGTTTGACGATCATTATTTGAATTCAATAAAGTTATTTGTACAAAGTTAGTTACAAAAGTTGGATTATAGATTGTGTTCGTAAAATCTAAGCCATTGATTTGAAATGATTTAAAAATCTATTTTTAAAATAATTGGTGTGAATGTTATTTTGTCAACCAACTTTGTAACCCACTTTTATAAGTGTAGCATAGCTCATTTGAATTTTTTTCTACATGTTCACTTTTAACTATATATTTACATAATAAAATATTCTGTAAATAAATCCAAAATTTTTCTATAGTTTTTAACCACATATTCTCCTAAAAATTACTATTCAAAATAAGTTTTTTTTTTCCAAATAATAGCGATAAAAAAGAAGCTTAATAGTTAAGTGGTTGGATAAATCTTTGCGATGATACAAATACTCAAAAAATTAAAAAATGGTATTAAATAAGTATAAAAAATCCGAGTATTTAAAAGCATGATATGCATTTAGTTGCACAATCATATTCACGAAATATAAATTCTTGAAAGAATTAATGACACATTTTATACTAAAGTTTTGTATCCTCAGGTGGCAAATTTTTATTCTCGACTCATCAATATTTATTTCCTCTATATTTTAGAGTAAACATAAATATATATGCTACCAAATAACAAAATTTAAGAGATTTATATAGCTGACTCTAAACTCTTTGAAAATAAAATTTATTTCTAGAAAGAATATATCAAAATGAGTGCAAATTTTCTAGTTATTATATGAATGAATGAATGGACACCCGGGGATGGCCCTAGTTAAATTAATGCCCTTAGCTAGAGAAAGTGGATTCTCCAACTCCAATGTCTTGTCTTCTTCTTAAATACCTTTAAGCCTTCAAACTTTAGACCTGCTTTTAAGGGTTTTGCCAAGTGTGTGTAAAAATATATAAATTAACTCACACAAAAACCCACACGTGTATGTGTGTGTATGGTAGGCCAAAAATAATGAAAATATTGTTTGCTCTTAGTGGGATGTCCCTAAAATGAGGTAAGCAAAAGCAAGTCAAGAAAGTCTTTTTCACCTAAAAGAAGTTGCTTTGAAAGTTAATGAAAATGAAAAGATTTTCTTGTTACCAAGTTAACACGTAATTTATATCTTCTTCACTTTTTATGCCTTTTCTTTTTTAAATTTAAATATCCGTGTAAGAATTAGGAATTCCTCTTTCAACTCGTCCCATAATAGACGTTATGTTGCTTTAAGCACTTATGCCTAATTTAAAACGTCTTTGAACGACCACTATATAAGCCAGAATTTTCAAAAATACAGTTGGTCACAAGTAGGAATCTCAATTTGTGAGAGCATGGCGAAAATATAATTATCTGACTTCTTAATATTTTAAATGAAATGTAAGATTAATTTGATAAATATTTTTATAGATAGCAAATAAGTTTTCACTTATAGTTAATACATTAGTTTGTGTCTTGAACTATTCCATTCATCCAAACTCAAATCAATCTACAACGTGATAAAACACATGAGCTTCAATTCAAAAAATTAAATTATGAAAGGTACTTAAATTTGAAAGAGCTAACTTTATTTCAAAAGTGGTTTTGGATTAATAAAATTAATCTACCTAATGCCGTGGGGGGTTTGACTTTGAAATTGACTGATTAAGACTGGCCATTAAAGAAGGTTAAACATGTTAACAATTTGCCCGCTTCCCACATTTTTAAAGAATATGCTCTTTTTATAATCGTTTCTTGAATAAATATGTATTTGCATATGTAATACCATATCAACTTGTCTCTTTTTTATTATTATATTTTAGGTTAAAGTTGTACACACTTTTAATATTGACTATCAAATATCATGCATGTTCAATTATTATAATTCCTCTATGATTAAGTAGGGCTAATTTCGTTGGAGTTGAAAGTCTCTTAAAAAATAATAATAATAATAAATAAATAAATAATAAAAAATGGATATTTTAAATTTTTTCACATTAAATGGAGATCAGAGTACGTCACATACAAGAATATAAGGCACTACTAGAGAAAAAGACTACTTTTCCAATCGCCCCACTCTTTGATCAAATTTTTATTAATATTATTATTATTATTTTTATTTTTTCCAAAGGGTCTTACTAGTAGGCCCTACCAGTTTACCGAAAATGAACTTGATAGCATAAATAATTTTAGATATGAAATATACGTAAATTAAGCTAGACCTCAAACATATATAAACATAAAGAGGAGAAAAAGAACACTGCTAACGACCTTTAAACATATTTCTACTAATCATTCTATAATAAAGTTTTGGTTGATTATGTAAATGATTTCACCACAAATAATCATCATTGCTAATAATCATAGGTATATATAATTGAACAATTTTAATATTTCAAACTTATCTTTAATCTTTTTTGAACGAATCATTTTTTATTCTTGAAAGTGCAAACAGCACATATGGTATACTGTAACAAACAATGATGCAGAAAAACAGCCTTTTGTGAAATCAACCTTGGAAGATAGTGTGAGAATATTAAGCATGGGAAAGTGAAATCAAAGAGAATGATGAAAGAGATCCCTATAAATAAGTTAAACTATCGATTATTTTTCACTATTCAATTCGGTTCGAGCATCTAATACTAATAAAAACTTTTGAACAAGAAAAATAATTTATATGTGAACGTTGGTGTTGAACGAGTTCATTTATAAGTTAAACTCCTGAAAATATAATAAATTTGTTGATTAAATTTACTTCAATGGACCTTTTTACGTGTATGGGAGATTTGATACGTGTAAATTTGTTTAAAGAGTTGATGACGAGAGTTGAATTATAGACTTTTATATGTTCTAAAATCAAGTACGTTGAACCACGATACCTAAAATCACGTATAAAAATAATAATCTGAACAAAAAAGATAATTTAATTATATGTGAATTTTTGTGTTTAGCGTAGTATAAAATAATAAATGCAAGGTGAAGAATGTGTAAGCATGCAGCAAGGCTAAAAGGGAAAAGGGCTAAAAGCAAAGGAAAGCTTGCCCATACTCTGATTTCACATTGCCCCATTACCTTTTCCTTTGTGGGTCTAATCAAATAATTATTGAATTTTGCTTTGATGGAATAATTAATTACAGCTTATTCTTACTTATTTAATTGGAAAGTTAATTCCTTTTTCTGATCCATATCTCTCTTGTATAAATAATTATACATGACCACAAACAAACAAAATGAGCAGAGAAAGCTCTCGTTCTTGTGTTTTTATTTTATTTTACTTGTATTCTTTTTAAAAGTTCTTCATAGAAACTCTACCATATAATTTATTATACTTCATTATTAAATTACAATAAAAAATAGACCGAACTAGATGACGGGTTGAGATCATTTGAAAAATAATGAAAAGAAGAGAAAGGTACATAAACACAGGTGTATGTCACAATATATTTATTTGTCAATGGCTGCAGGATCTATGGTTAGGCTTTTCTTGCTTGCCACTACCAGAGATATGATTGACAAACTATTAGTATTAGCTACTCATCCTGCTTATAAGCTTCATGATTAATTCATTTGCTTGGATATGGTACAAAAATAACTCAAATGAAATTAAGCATTTTCCTATTAAATATTTTATTCTAGGATCAGAAGAGCATAAGAATATTTACAAGGCCATGTATCACATTATTGATTAGCTAAAGGACAAATTTGTTTAGCTAAAGGACAAACTTCACAAACACGATTTGAATGAAAATAAATTGTAGGATTATTTTTGTTGAGAACTTGAAGGGGACATGACAATGGATGACAAAAGCATTTATGCCAATATTTGAATGCTTGCGGATCGCGTAGGCAAATGCTAGATTTTGGGCTTGTGTTAAGTAGCAGAGACTATTATGTTGCTTCCCCATACCAATCATCTTCATTGTAGCAGAGTTTTGCACAACAAAAATCGAAAAAGAATGTCACTATACAGTTTAATCGTCATATCATTTTACTAACTGATAGTAAATTAACTTGAAATTGTGGAAATTTAAGAACTTTATCAAGTTTAATATGGGGCGTAGTTTGCAATGAGGCAATTGACTCGATACGTGTCTACCCACCATTTGGAAGCCTAATGGTGGTTGTTATTGGCAAAACTTTCGAGTTTAGTAACTCAGCAAAAGAGCTTACATGGTCCGTAGCCTCGCTATCAATGATCCAACACAGATTTGATTGTGAGGTATCTGTAATATTTTTAGATGAAAGTGTAGGTATTTTTGTCCCAAATAACCAAACGAGAACAGAAATTAAAGAAGACAAGGGATTTTTCACCTGTAGGCAAGAATGTTCACCCAAGAATGGGCTAATCAACACGTTGAGCATCCATCGAAGTGGTTATCGCTCCAATCCACTAGAAGAAACCAGCAAATATCAATATAAGGATTACAGTACCAAGAATCACACAGATCTTGCCCTCAGATTGATTTTTCTCTCGAAAATCAGATCTTAGTTGATTACACCAAGTAACTAAGAATAACTGCTCAACAAGAACAGAAATAAACTCTCATCAACATAGCCTACACTAGATTTCACCAAGAATATCTAGACAACAACTATTACAGAAAAACAAGAGGTTTTCCTTTTGAGATAAAACCAAAAATGAAGAAGATGAGAAACCCCTAGAACTCTCGCGCATATCAAAAAATGAAGGGTCCCAGCATATATATAATCATAATGCATCCAACGGTCATAGGGACACCACATGGCATTATCCAAGCCATCTAGTTTAAAATGCGTTCAACAAAAAACACGACTTTGTCTAATTTAAAAACAATCGGGTCACATTCTCAACAAATGGGCTTAGCTAGGCTGCATCATTGGGCCAAGATGTTAAGAACCAACTTAACAATCTCCACCTTACTTGATATCTTAGGTTTCATTTGTGGATTGGGGTATAACTCTTCCTTTGATTTCAATTGCTCAATGTACCTGCAAAACACATTTAGTTAGCAAAGACATTTAGAATATTTAAACAATCCATAAATGTATGTAAAGGACAGATTGATTGTATGAGTAATAACAGCATCATTACTAGTGAAACCAAGTTCATCTAACAAAATTTTCACCCAAATACCTTCCTTTTTAGCGTCTGTAGCTATAGTATATTCAGCTTCTGTTGATAACAATGCCACAATTTTTTTGTAGCTGTGATTTCCAGCTTATGCAAGTATCATTTAAAGTAAAAAGTATGCAAATGTAGATTTTCTGTTGTCACAATTTCCAACAAAGTCTGAATCTACATGTTCTTTTAGTTTAATTCTAATTTTGCCCTTTTGAAATATTAACCCCAGACTATAAGTTCCTTTTAAGTATATCAATAGCCATTTCATAGCTTCCCACTAGTACTCACCTGGATTGCTCATATATCTACTTAGGATACTCACAGCAAAGGCAATATCAGGTCTGGTACAAACTATTACATACATAACTGACCCAACTGCATTAGCATAAGGGAGTTTATCCATTCTTTCTTTTTTCTATTTCAGATCTACGGGATTGGTCTATAGAAAACTTAAAATGACTACCAAGTGGTAAAGTGATTTCTTTTGCTTTGTCCATGGCAAACCTGTCTAGTATTTTTAAGATATATGATTGTTGCGGGAGAAGTAGACTACTTTTAGCTCTATCTCTTTTAGCTAACCCTAAGTCTTTCATATCAAATTCTTGTTTTAACATTTGCTTAATGTGATTTATTTCAGTAATATTACATTTAGCTAATAGCATATCATCAACATAGTAGAGCAAGAGATAGTATGAATTAGGACCTCCATTACCTTTATAATAAAAATATGGATTATATTTAATTCTATTAAAGTTTAGACCCTTTATAAAAGTATCAAACCTAATGTACCATTGTCTAGGGTCTTGTTTCAGGCCATAGAGTGATTTTTGTAAAAGGCACACATAGTTTTCCTTACCTTTTTATTCAAATCCTTTTGGTGGAGTCATATAGATTTTTTCATCCAAATCATGGAAAAGAGACAGTTTTCACATCTAGCCGTTCTAATTCAAAATCAAATTGAGAAACAAGAGAGAATAAAATTCCTATAGATGTGTATTTGACCACAGGTGAAAAAATCTCATTATAATCATCCCTTCTCTTTGGTTAAAGCCCGTACAACTAACCTAGCCTTGAAACTAACCTTTTCATCTTTAGAATCATCTTCTGTTATTTTATATATCCATTAGCAATCAATGATCCATTCTCCTTTTGGTTTATTAACTAAAACCCAAGTCTTATTTTTGTCTAATGAAAGCATGTCATCTTTCATAGCTGCCAACTAGAACATAGCATTCTTTCCATTAATAGCTTCTTCATATGAGTTAGGCTCATTCTCAAAATGAGTCTGAACAGTAAGTGCAGTAATGAAGTCTGTTCATTATAGCTTGATGGTGGTTGTATTTCTCTTCTCTCTATCTCTAGCAAGATGAAGTCATCCAAAGGATTTGTTATTAATCAGTTTCAAGTTCATTGTCAGGTTCTATTTCGTGTTCCAACACAGTTTCTTGTGGTTGTGTGGGCTTCACCTCAATTTGGTCATTATTTTCTAAATTTTCATCTGATTGTAGGGATTGAGTTTGTATAAACAGTCTATTTAAATAATTTTCTGGTGAGACTGTTTCTTTATCTTTTAGACAAGGCATGTCAACTTCATTAAAGATAACATTCCTACTTATTATGACTCTATACCCTCCTAGATTTTTCAGCCAGATTCTGTAACCTTTATCTCCCTCCCCATATCCCAAGAAAATGCCTTTGATAGGCCTAGGTTTTAACTTGCCTTCATTTTGGTGTGCATATGTTGCACAACCAAAAACCTTCAATCTTAAATAGTCAACCGGATGACCACTCCAAACATGATCAGGTGTGTTATAATTCAGGGATTTTGTGGGGCACTTATTTATTAGATATGAGGTAGTCTTGATAGCTTCTCCCCAAAATAATTTTGGGAGGCTTGAGCCTATCAACATACATCTCACCTTTTCTAACAATCCTCTCAACCAACCCATTCTGTTTTGGTGTGTAGGTGATAGTCCGATATCTAAAAGTCCCATAATTTTTGTAGAAATTATCAAACTTTTCATTGCAAAATTCAAGGCCATTATCAGTCCTGAGATTTTTAACATTTTTATCTACTTGATCTTCAATGAGAGTTTTCCATTTTGAAAAGTTTTGAAAGGTATCTGATTTGTTTTCAAAAGAATAACCCAACTTTTCCTTGAGAAATCATCAATAATGAGGAGGTAATATTAAAGACCAGAACAAGTATTAACTGCAGATGGTCCCCACATATCAGCATGCAGGTAGTTAGTCAAGAATGGACTTTGATTTGTGAACCCCTGTAGCAAAAGACAGTTTCTTTTGCTTCCCATAAGAGCAGTGTTCACAGAAGGATATTTTCTCAATTTTTTCACTTCCCAACAGACCTTGTTTATTAAGGATGTGTAAATTCTTATCACTAATATGCCCGAGTCTTTTATTCTATATTTCAAATTTATCATACTTAGTAACTGCTGTTGCAAGGTATTTGTTAATCAAGGGTGAAGCCTTGAAGACATAGATCCCATTAGATTTTTCTACTTGCATAACTTTTGTTGCATTCTTTTAGAGGATGGGAATGCCTTTTTTTAAGGTTGTGTTGAAACCTTCATCATCGAGTATACCTAAAGAGATTAGGTTTCTCTTTAAATTTGCAATGTACCTAATTGTATTTGAGGTTAGTACATTTCCATTATTTAGTTTCAAAACAATCTTGCCAATTCCTTTAATTTTACAAGAAAAGTCATTACCCAAAATGACTTGACCTTCATTAATTTCCAAGAATTCAGCAAAGTACTCTTTACAGGGTGTCATGTGAAAAGTGCATCCTGAGTCTAGGATCCATTCATCTTTAGTTGAAGAGTGACAGGTCACATAGACTGTCCATTTGAGGCTACTGCTTCTTTATAAGCTATAGGAGCTCTACCTTCAATTTTATTTATATTTTTCAGTTCCTCGATTCTCTTGACACAATCTTTTATAAAATGACCCATCTTTCCACAAAAATAGCATTTCTTTCATTTGGCCTCATTTTTATTCTTGTTGAATTTAAGTTTTCCCTTATATGGATTTCTAGAGAATTCTTTTGATTTTCCATAGTTTTTATTTTGAAAGTTATTATCAGTTTTCTTGAAAGAATGGCTTCCTTTGATTTTGTAGCCAACTCCAGTATTGGAGGGTTTTAGATCACTCATAAATTCAAGTTCTTTATTTCTCAAAGATAAGATAATAATGTCAACAGTGACAGAAGTTCTACCATATTCAAGGGAATTCTTTAATTCTTTATATTTTTCAGGTAAGGCTGACACTAATGCTATTGATTTTGGTCATCAGATAGTGTCTCACCACTATTGGTGAGATCTTGAGACAGTTTATTAATTTGTAGTCTCCAGGTCACAACTTGGATCAAACTTGAAACTAAGTTTTTTTTCCCACATATAACATTTGTTAGGGAGTGATTTTGTTGAAAAATTCTCGAATTGTTTCCTTGGGAGAAACACTCTTGTAGGTCCGACCAGATTTTCACAGCAATTTTGGCATAAATCACATTGATCGCTATGTTCGGATGAATGGAATTGAATAGCAATGAGATTACCATGGCATTGCATTACTACCAGAAAGGAAAATTGTCATTTGTAGGAGAAGGTGGCTTGATTGAACTATGATGAATCAAATCTAGTTTTTGGCACTTTAACTAATTCTCTTAGCCCAACTCTACATGACGTAGTTGTCTTCTTCAAGTACCTTGGACACAAGTAACATGCCTGGATGGTCCGAATGGTGTAGAGGATAAGGATCTGTGCCTTCTATGATCACCCTAGTCGATGTCGATCCTGTCCCGCTGTTGTCTTTGTCTCCCATGGCGGTTGTGACAAGGAATCAAGTTGCGAAAGCGTCTACAAGATTTCAGAGTTACTAGGTTCGGTGCTCTAATACCATGAAAGAATATTGAGTAATTTAGAAAACAATTTGTATATTGAAGAATTATGTATTACAAAGGAGAAAGCACATATCTATATAGTACATTAGCTAGCCTATTTTAGGAAACTAATTAATTACAATCAACAAAAAAAAAAAAAGACATGCATACAATCTTACAATTGGCAGATCTCATATTCTTTCCCATAATACTAACTGGCTCTCAATTTTGTAGAATGGATAAAGACCTACATGCATGTGGTTTGAACCACAAGCACACGCGTCACTCTTCTGGTGGGCTGGCTTGAGGTCTTGTATATATCATTTTGGAGGAAAATCATTTAATTTTTTGGTTCAAATTGTAATTAATCTAATTCTTTTGGGCTAAATTATAATGACACAAATTCTTCAATAATAGATGAAATAATTTTTAATTGTTTAAAAATTCAAGTTGGTTTTTCTGCAAGTTTTTCAAGGTTGGATATACATTTATTTCTGTTTGAAAAATCACCTCTGTTCATTGAAAAGGCATTTAGATAGTTAGAACGTCTATGAACAAATCTATCAGTTAACTATGGGTGGGCATTTTTTCTGGGAATTGGACCGAACCAAATCGAATCGATTGGTTTGGTTTCAATTGCTCTACTATATGGTCGATTTTTGGACAATGTATTGACAATCAATCGATTCTGGTCCGATTCTCAGTACTACCTTAAGAACCAGTAGTGAATTCGACTCTCTCGAACTTTTGTTGGTTTAATAATTTTTTCACCTTTATGAGTTGATCTTGAGTTTTGGATAGAATTTTTGTTCATTGCCTAGTTCAATTGATTTTTTTTATGTTGTTCGATTAAAAGAATAACAAGTGGTTTCATACTTTATCTTTGTCTTTTTTCAATTGACCAGTAATTTCATACTTTATTTTTATAATTTTTCAATACAAAGAACCGGGCCGAAGTAGAACCAAATTCTATGGTTGGATATGAAACCAATGGTTTTCATTGATATTCAATTTGGTTCGGTTCCCTTCAGAACCGATTGAATCAAACCACATCCACTCTTAAAGTTAACTACTTTCGTACAACAAGAAAGTACACCATTCAATGCAATGAATCTTCTGCTTTAAATTTCTTATATCTATATAAAATATGCTTCGTTATTCGAGTACAAAGCACAAGTTGAGTTCAATGGAACTTTTATCGATTGCTATGCTAGTTTCCTTTAAACAACTGTAGAAAGGAGCAAATTTTTCTTGAGGACAAATGGTGAAGTTGGTATGCTCGAATCATCATTTATGTTTCCATTTCTTCATCCTACCTCTGGCTCTTTCCTATTCTTAGTTCTTCAAGTAAAAGTTCGAATTCCTAAAAGAAGATAACAGTAAGTTTGACAATAATCTCAAGATGCATTTTTTTTGGTGAACTGTATTCTTTCTCCTTTAAAAATCTACCCTTTATCATATTCGTTATCTTCTAATTTTCTATCAAAAATAGAAACATCGAGTAATCCACTCCCAAATCCGAATACAGGAAAGCCAGTATAATTTAATAGGTCAGATTTTAATTGTTCACATAGAAAAACCTTTTTGTCTAATTACATTAAATTTGGATGAAATTTCTCAAAGAGAATGCTCCTTCATATGATGACAATGATAGTGCTAGGGAGTATTGGGCTGTTATGCCATTAAATTGGCCCAGTTCAATATGGGCGATGATGAAACTATTGACCCAACATATACTATCTGCCATTGCCCAATAACACAATGTAAAATAGGCCTAAACCCGACCCCAAATAAGGAAGACACGTGTGCTGCTCTGGACCGTTTGATCACTCACTCAAAATCAACGGTGATGACTCATTTATATAACTATGATATGAGTGGTTAACCTACTTAACTTTTCATCTAGTTTTTCAGAAGCTTCTGGATTTTCTCTCTCGACTTAGTGTTAGTTCTCTTTTACCTTCTTCATGAGCCTTTGTTGTAACCCTAAAACTTTTGGTTTTTTGGTTAGATTTGTGCATGTAGAGTCTGTGTGATTCTTCGTCTTGAGTTTGAGAATGTGTAACAAATTTATTGGATAGATCTAGGTCCATAGGAACAGCTGTCTCTATTTGTCCATTTTTTAGCTTAGGGTTTGTGGATCTTTCATATTGTACAGACTGGTACAATGCTATTTTGAGCCTATAAAATTGATCGTGAGTGTCATGTTCGATCAATTGATATTTTGTTATTTTTGGAATATCTTTTGAGTTCTTGTTGTAATAGTGGCATCAGAGCCTTTCTTGGCTGTTTGAGTTTTCATTTGTTTCTGTTTGTGGAAAATCGATTTTCACAACTAGATCATTCAAGATCTGACAAGTTGTGACACCCTAGATCTATTGGTGCTATTTTTAGGTTTTCGGTGTCGATTCTTTAGAAAATATTTGTTCTCTTACAATTATTGCTTGAATCGTGTTGTTACTTGTCAAATTTGGATTTTCTATTAACTATACTATAACCTCTTGGGTATTTTGTAGGGGCTATTTGAGACTGGTGAATGAGGTTTTTTTTTTCCAATCAACTCTAGGGTTTAGTATATTCTCTTTTTTTTAAACCCTAACCTCTAATTTTTTCGTTTAATTGTCTCTGTGTATAAGTGTGTGAAGTCTTATCGATCTAAGAATTTTTGAATTGTATATTGTAATTGTCCTTTGCTCAATTGTACTTTCCTTTGTGCTTTCCCCATATTCCCTACACATTGTGTTTCGAATTGAGCCTTGACTTGGGGTTTTGACCTTAAAGGAATCTTGGTGAATTCAAACACAAGTAATTTGGTGTTATTTATTGTGTTTTTTTTATGTTCTTGATGTTGTTGATATTCCATATTGTATGACCCTGTGTGAGTTGTCAAACACTATATTGTGAGTATCTAAATCTTCTGTTGGACACTAACTCTTAAACGAATTTTTTATGTTGATTAAAAGTCTTCAAATGACAACTACAACATTTGAATTTGGAGTTTTTAATGGAAAAAGAGATTTCCCCATTTGGCAATAAAAAAATGAGAGGATTTCTTATTCAACAAAAAGTATCAAAGTTAATAACTGGTTAGTTTCCTAAAACTATGACTACTGAATAAAAACTGAATCTAATAACTTGCCTAATCCTCCATTATCCTTCATTTGTCTAATCAAGTTTGAAGGAAAGTAGGGAAACTTGATAATGCTAGGCTTAGTAAGAAAAGTTAGAAGAACTATATCCAGTTAAGTCACTTACTAATAAGTTGTTTCCTTTAAAGAGGTTCTTCAATTTTAAGATTGATTTGCCTAAAGACTTAAATGATAATCTTGATGCATTCAATAAATTAGTACAAGATATTACTAATGCTGGTGACAAGGTATCTGAAGAATACAGGGCCGTATTCCTTCTTAATGCAATACTTGAGGTATATAAAGATGTTAAAATTGCCATCAAGTATAGTAGAGATACCTTGACACCAGATGTGATTATAAATTCTTTAAGAAGTAAGGAATTAGAGATTAAAGTTGAGAGCTATGGGGAGGAATTTGAAAATTTATTTGTGAGAGGTAAATCACTTACTAGGCAGGATAATAATTAGAGTAATCAAAGCAATTAGGGGATTAATTCCTTTAAGAAGAAAGGGAAATGGAGACATAGGTCAAAGTCAAGAAATGGAAATAGGAAATGTTATGGGTGTGGTAGGGTAGGATACTATATTAAGGACCGTTTTAAGGAAAATAGTGAACAGAGAGAGATTAAAATGGATGACGAAAATGTTGTTAAGCCATAGTAGATGTCCATGTTGTGATAGAACCAACCTCTGATCTGAATACTGCAAACATTGCAAATAACAGTGATCAAAATGTTGAATGGATTTTAGATTCTGGTTGCACTTTTCATATGACCTCTAGAAGACCTTGGTCCGTAGATTTTAAGGATATTAATGGAGGTGAGGTAGTTACGGGCAATAATCCTACCTGCAAAGTTAAGGGCATAGGAAGTGTGACTTTAAAATTTGAAATTGGGTACACCTTTACCTTGGAATGGGTGAGGTATGTTCTTGATTTGAATAGAAGTTTAATATCAGTGGGCAATTTAGATGACATAGGCATGTAAGGCAGATTTGGAGATGGCCACTCGAAAATAATTAAGAGTTCCTTAGTTATTTTCAAGGGTACTAAAAGGAATGGTATCTATGTCACTAGAGCCAGTATTTTAAGTCACACTGCAGAATCCTCTATGACTGGGAGTGATGTAACCTTGAGATGGCATAATAAACTGGCCTATGTTATTGAAAAAGGCCTGCATATTTTAAGTAAAAATGGAGCTTTTGGCAGAGATACTATTTCTAAAGTTCCCCTTTATGAGTATTACACTTTAGGAGAATAGTATAGGCTTAATTTTAACACTAGAAAGCACAATACTACATCTATCCTTGAGTACATATATTCTGATTTATGGGGCCCACCATCCACCACCTCCCATGGTGGAAATAAATATTTTTTTATCCTTAATTGATCAAGAAAAGTATGGGTATTTCTTTTGAAACAAAAAATTAGAAATTTTTGTAGAGTTTAGAACTTGGAAAACTTTAATTGAAAATCAAATGGGTAAAAAGATTAAAATTCTAGAAATAGACAATGGTCTAGAATATTCTAATGATGATTTTGACAAACTGTGTAAAGATGATGGGATTTTAAAGCATAAAACTATTCCATATACCCCACAGTAAAATAGTGTAGCTTAGAGAATAAATATGACAATTTTAGACAAGGTTAGATGCATGATATTTAACTCAGGTGTCCCTAAAGTTGTGGGAGTGAGGTTGTTATGACAACGGCATATATCATGAATAGAACACTAACTAGTTCTCTAGATGGAAAAACACCTGATGAGGTGTGGACAGGTAAATTGACAGATTATACCCCCTTAAAAACATTTGGCTATGCTTCCTATTCCCACCGAAGTGTGGGAAAACTGGAGCCTAGATCTCAGAAATGTGATTTCATGGGATAACCAGAAGAAGTGAAGGGTATAGGCTTTAGGTGAAAGACAATAAGGGTTTTAAGATGATAATTAGTAGAACTGTGACCTTTAACGAAACTGAGATACCTTGCCTCAGTGAGAGGATCTCGAGTGAAGTCTACGAAAGTAAAAATGAAGAAAGGATTAAATTGTATATAGAGCAAGAGTCTTCTCCCAAACTCTACAATAAGGACTAGGGTAAAACTGAGAGTGATGATGTGTTAGGTTCTCATGAACATAATGAAGGCAGTATTCAAGGATCTAGTAGTGAATTGAGGAGCCCTTTAGATGATTATCTATTAGCCAGGGATAGGACTAGGAGAGTGATAAGAGAACTTGTAAGAATGAATGATTACTTATCCCTTTCTATCCTGTTATATCAAGATTTGGCATTTAAAGAGCCAAAATCTTATGAGGAGGCTCTCATTTGCCAACTCTCTAAAGGGTGGCAACTTGCTATGGAAGAGGAAATGAAGTCAATAGTAAAAAATAATACTTGGAACCTTGTACCTAAACTTGAAAAAAATAAGTCTTTAGTAAGAAAATTCTCCAAAATAGCCTTTTAGATTCAAAGCTAGATTAGTGGCTAAAGAATTTGCCCAAAAACCTGGCATATATTACAATGAGATTTTTTCTTCGGTTGTAAAATACACTACTATAAGAGTTATGCTTGTTTTAGTTGCACAATATGATTTTGAACTTGAACAAATGGATGTTAAATTGCTTTTTTTTTTTTTTTTGCATGGTGATCTTAATGAGACTATATATATGAGTCAACCACAAGGGTTTATTGATATCAAAAGACCTAATTATGTGTCTTTTAAAAAGATCATTATATGGCCTAAAACAATCCTCAAGGCAATGGTACAAGAGGTTTGATAACTTTGTATCATCTGTTGGTTTCATGAGAAGCTTTTTTTATCATTGCCTTTATAAAAAAAAAGGGTAATAATAATTGTGTGATTATGTATTTGCTTTTGTATGTTGATGATATGATATTAATAGGCCAAAAGATCAGTAATATAAATGACATTAAAAAGCTACTAAGTGTTGAATTTGAAATGAAAGACTTATGGCATGCTAGAAGAATTTTGGGAATGGACATTAAAAGAGATAGATCTCAACAGTTACTTATTTTAACACAATCTGACTATGCGAAAAAAGTGTTATCTAAGTTTTCTATGCATGATTCTAAGTCTATTACATTACATCTTGCATGTCATTTTAAACTTAGTAAAGATCGATGCCCTCATAATGAATATGACATCAAATACATAAAAAGTCCCATAAGCTAACGTTGTTGGATTTGTTATGTATACCATGGTATGCACTAGACCTGATATTGCTCATGCTACAATATTTTGAGTAGATTTATGGCTAATCCTAGTCTTGAACATTGGACTGCTATGAAATGGTTACAAAGATATTTGAAAGGACTAGCTAATTTAGGTTTGTGTTTTAAACCTATTAAAGAGGGAGTTAACTTAGTGGAGTAGATTCAGATTATGCTAGGGATAGTGACAACAGCAAATCAACTACATCTTATATGTTTATTTTGTGTAAGACTTGTATAAGTTGAAAACCTCAATTGCAGTCCATTGTAGCCTTTTCTACAACTAAATATGTGGCTGCTACTAAAGCCATTAAAGAGGCCTTATGGCTTAAAGGTTTGTTAAGTGAAGTAAATGAGCTCGTTAATCCCAATGTTTTAAAAATCGACCTGTGCATTGACCCTGAAAAAAAGAGGGTAGAGGTTTAAAGGGTCGAACCGGTATTGAAACGGATGAAAAATTAAATAAGTAAATACACAATTAAACTATAAAATATCATAACTATAATAAATTTTTAAATTTTAGTGTTCTCATTCAAAGTAAATATAATCAATGTTTGTTAATTAGGTTTATTATAGTAATTTATTTTATAATCTCAAAAACTAACAATTAATAAGTCAAAAATAATTTTCTTTGTTCAAATTAAAAATTATAATCTTGTTGGGGCTTATGATTTGTTAATGAAAATAATGAAGTAAATTAGTAAGCACTTGGAAAAGTTAGAATTAACAAGTAAATATTATCCTACTTTGGAAGAAAACCACAACATTGAAAAAAGGGTCTCCTTTAAAAAGGAGCTAGTATCCCACATTGGAAGATTACTAAAACATTGAAAGAATTATCTCCTTTGAAAAGGAGGTAAAGGAGAATAACTTGTATAAAAAAGTCATTTGGGCCTTCAGTTGCAATTGGTGGCCCATTAAGATAGTTAAAAAAATTTTGTAAAAAATAATAATAATAAATAAATTAATAATTAAATCACCCGGAACCAGTTAATGATTGAACCGGCCAGGTTGATGGTTTATTAGCCGATTTTTTAATATACGATTAATGTATGAGTACGGCACCAGATTAAACTCCGGTTCACGGGTTTCTCGATTAAACCGACCAGTCTGGTCCAATTTTTAAAACGTTGGTTAATCCCGTTGTAGATTATGCTGACACTTAAAGTGCCATCTATTTATGTAAAAATCCCTATTCTTCATTAAGAACTAAGCATATGGATGTTATGATACACTTTATTAAGGACATAATCTAAAAAAAATCTATATTACTTGAGAAAATCTCAACTCAATTTAATCCAGTTGACGTGGAGACCAATGTACTTCCTCTAAATTAGCTTAAATCATGCTTATAAATGTTAATAACTAATACTAGACAATCTTTGTGATGGTATAGGTAGGAATGGCAATCAGGCTCGTTGACTCGACCCGACAATCTGGCTCGTCGACCCCTCTGGCTCGTCGGCTCAAGCTCTGGCCTACTAAAAAAAACCTAGATCAAAGGCAGCCTGCGGTCTTTTTTAGACAACTGAGGCAATGGCCTAAAAAATGTAGCAATTGCCTTCTGTAAGAGGAAAGAAAAAATTGAGCTGCCCGGCTCGGCTCAGTATGGCTCGAGCCAAAAGCTAAGGTCGAGCCTAAATTTCTGGCCCGAGCAAAAGCTCGGCTTGGGCTCGCAAAAATGCTTGGATCATTTACTCAAGCTGAGTCTAGCCTGAGCCTGAGCCTGAGCCTGAGCCTAAGCCTGAGCCTTGAGTTTCAACTCGCGGCTCAGCTCGGATCGTTGACACCACTAGGTACAAGTTCTATTGACTTGGTGTTGGTGATCATGGAGAAAACTATATCAAGTGCTTTGAGAAGTTTATTGTTATATTTTTCCTATTTTTATGGTCATTGGTATAAAGGGGGAGATTTATTGTGCTGTGATGCCACTAAATTGGCCAAGTCCAGTATGGGCGATGATAAAATCGTGTAACCCAACAAATACTACCTACCATTGCCCAATAATGCAATATGAAATGGGCCTACACCGGGTCCCAAATAATGAAGACATGTGTGCTGCTTTGGATCGTTTAATCACCTACTAGAAATCAATGGTGATGACTCGTTTATATAAATATGATCTAAGTGGTTACCCTACTTAACTTTTCATCTAGTTTTTGAGAAGCTTCTAGGTTTTCTCTCTTGACTTAGTGTTGGTTCTCATTCACCTTCTTCATGAACCATTGTATAACCCTAAAACTTTTGGTTTTTTGGTTAGATTTTTGTGTGTGGGTTCTGTTTAATTCTTCGTCTTGAGTTTGAGAAGATATAACAGATTTATTGGGTAGATTTGGGTCCATAGAAGTAGCTGTCTCTGTTTGTCCATTTTTGGGACTAGGGGATTTTCCATATTGTACAAAAGGGTATAATGCTATTCCGAGCCCATAAAATTGATCCTAGTTGTCATGTTCAATTAGTTGATATTTCTTTATTTTTGGAATACCTTTTGTGTTCTTATTGTAATAGGGAGAAATTGGATGCATGGAAACATGTTGATTCTTATGTTGGAATTCTATTCTCAACGCATTGGATAATAAAATATACCAGGTACTCTAAAAAATCTACAATGAAACTATGGAAATAATATTTGGACTCCAAACATAAGATCGAAGATGCCTACACAAAGAAATTTATTATCGATCGATTCTTGGACTAGAAAATGGTTAAAATCAAGAGAGTTACATCCCATGTTCAATAACTGCAAGTGATTCTTCGTGATATTCGTATCGAAGGTATCAATTACTCATTTTAAGTTGCTATGCTCATTGAAAAATAGCCATCATCTTGGAAGTACTTCAAGAACTACTTAAAATATAAATGCAAGGAAATGAAGCTTGAAGAAGTTATTGTCTAGATGAGATTAGAAGAAGACCAATCTTGGAAGGAAGAGTGAAGCATTTTAGTCTATGGAATTTAATGCTAATATAGTGGAAGGAGGTTCCACGGGTAGCAATAAGAGGAATCACAATTGTGAAGGTCAAAGTGAGGCTTCTAATAAGAGTGCAAAATATCATAATTTTTCCCTCTTAATTGTTGCATTTTGTGATTATTTGATACCAAAACGTACTCATTATACTTATACTTTGTTTCAGATTATATTTTGGTAGAAAATGTGAAATTTAGAAGAAAAGAGCAAAAAATGACCAAAATGGAAAAAACTGAAAGTTCAGGGACCAAGTTGCAAATAATCTAAAGATGAGACGGGCAATGGAATGATTATTCGAGAAAGCTAAGAGTCCATTGGGTATAATTAGAAGTCAAAAGAAGTTAAATATGACCATAACATATTCACAAATCAAATTTCAACCGCATAAAGATTTTCCAAATTTTCATCTGGAGATTGAGATAAAGTTTTGACCTAGTAAAGCCTCGAATTTGGAAAGAGCTACTAGGAAAATTGTATCCCTTTGTGTTAAATTTTTAACTCACTTTGAATTGTCTTAATCGGACATCGGGAGAAAAAATTAAGGCCGAAATACTAAAAGCAGTCGCACAAAATATTCTGGCCGAAAATTTAGGTAGTGGTTGGTTTGTGTTTTCATTTTCAAAAAGATTTTTAGTTTTCCCCGAAAACGGCTTGTTTTCCGCGTTTTGAGCGTTTTCGACATTTATAACTGAAAACAATAAAAAGTCGTTTTGCGTTTTCAGTTATAAATTTTAACTCGTTTTCGAAAATGCGTTTTCAAAAACGACGAACCAAACTCATTTTTTGCGTTTTCGAAAACGGAAAATGAAAAATGGGTCGAAAATGGCAAACCAACCACGGCCTTAGTTTCCTTATTTGGTTTAACCTCTTTTGGAAATAACTTGGCACACGGTTTTAAGCCCTTGATTGGACAGAACACGCCTCTCTTGACCTCCATAACAATTTTCTCTCATCTTGTGTTAAAGAATTTGACGGATAACTAAATTCCTAGGTAAAGCCACGAAGGAACTCATTGGATTTGGCGACTTTGCATCATTTATTCCTGCAAATTGGTATTTTTATTGTCAAACACTTCTAGATCTAAACTTTCTTTTATGAATTTACTTTGGAATTGATTTAACTTTTACTAGATATTTCATATATTCAATCATATTTTTTCTATTGTGGAACTAAACTAATTGTTGAATTTCAATTTAAATCAACTTTATTGGTGGATTATTTACTGTCCTATGCGTTGTGTATATGGTCGATTCTTAATCTTAATCTAATAAACATGTGTGGGAATGGTTTACAAAAGTCTAGATCCTAGAATTACAATTGAAATTTGATTGATCTTCTTTGTTAAATCTTCCAATTAAAGAGTTGAGATGAAAACTTCTAATTGAGCAAAAAGACATGAATTATTGATGTTGATAATTCAATCCAATTGAAGGAATTCGAACGCTTCAGTAATCTCGCATATTGATAATTAAATCTCATTCCAATTGACAAATTATTTTCACACAATTCATAAAATCCTAGTTCGATAAATCCTTTAAACAACTCGTCCATCTTCCTATGGAATTAACACCCCAAAACTATGCTACAACTACCGCGTTATTCTTTGGGCGTAATCAAATTTTTGGCGTCGTTACCGGGGAGACGGTACAAATAATTGAAGGATTTTTGAGCAAAAGTGTGACTTTGTTCCTCTTTTACATTTTTTAGTTAGTTTAATTTTATTAGTTTTTATTCTGTTATTTCTCACAAAATTTCATATTTTTTGGTGCTTTATGAATAGAGATCGGGACGAGCAAGGACAATTCATTGCAAGGCCACATCCAGTGTTTGAATTTCTTCCTAACCCTCTCTTTGATATTAAATCTATTGGCACACACATTACATCACACAACACAATGACTAATGGTGAATATGAAGAGGCACCAACTAGGACCTTGTATGATTATCTTCACCCACACACACATCTACACCATCATGCATTATATTTCCACCTAATATGCCACGTATGGAATTTAAGCCGGGAATGATCCAACTTCTTCCCACTTTTCACGATTTTGAAAATGAAAACTCATGCGTGTATATTAGGGAATTTGAAGAGGTGGTTGTAACTTTCAACAATCAACATGACACAATGGATGCAGTCATGCTTATATTTTTCTCGTTTTCTCTTAAAGAAAGAGCAAAGAGCTGGCTATTGCGACCACGTTCGATTGAGACTTGGGCTGAAATGATTCAAGCATTCTTTGGAAAGTAATTTTCCCACCACAAAACAACTGCATTGAAAAAGAAAATCTCTTCTTTTATTCAAAAGGAGAGTAAAACTTTATATCAAGCGTGGAAAAGGTACAAAGAATTGCAAGCTCTCTGCCCCCACCATGGTTATGAAAGTTAGTGCATTGTGAGTTATTTTTATGAGGGACTATTATCTAAGGAATGTCAATTTGTTGAAATGATGTGTAACGGTAAATTTTTGCAAAAAGATCCGGATGAAACTATTGACTACTTAGATGACTTATCTGAGAAAGACCATACCTGGACTAGGCTTAGTGCTACTAAGAATACTAATAGGTCACGACCCACTGGAAACTCGAATAGCACATGTATTTATCATTTTAAGGAGGAAGATAACCTTAGAGAAAATGTAGAAGCCTTCACTAGAGAGCTTGAAGCCCTACATGCCAAAGATTCAAAAACAACTCGACCTATTTTCCATGTTGAGTTTTTAGAGCCTTGTTTTGTGTGTGGGGAGAGTGATCACCTAGCACAGGAGTGTGCCACTTATGCTGAGATGAGAAGACTTTATGATGAATATTGTAATGCTTTAGACGTATATCAAAAGCCCTACACCCCTTACTTTGAGACATACAATCTGGGGTGGCGGAAATCTCAGCTGAAAATCTGAAGGCCAGCCAAATAAAGCTCATAATGCACCTCCATATCAACCCACGTCCTCTAGGAACTCTTTAGAAGACACTTTACATGCATTTGTAGAGGCACAAAGTAAGACTAACCAAAACTTTGAAAAGTAAATGCCATAACCACTCGATCCGATAAGGTTATTAAACCAACCCCCAAACCTACAAAAGATGAAAATGACCCTAGCAGTTTAGAAGAGAGTACCCCTAGTGAGGGGGTAGTGAAAAATCCATCTATAGTGCCTTTTCCTCAAGCTTTCAAGTTTGCATCAAAATCTACCAACCAACATAGTGAAATTCTAGAGCATCTAAAACAAGCAAAAATCAATCTGCCTCTCCTACATGTGATCTCCCAGGTTCTTACATATGCTAAAGTCCTAAAAGACTTGTACATTGTGAAGAGGAAAAATCATGTCAAAAAACTGCTTTCTTGACTAAACATGTGAGTGCTGTGATTGGGCAAAAGATCCGACCAAAGTATAAGGATCCTAGTTGTCATACTGTCTCTTGCATCATCGGGAACCATGTGATTTCACAAGCCCCTCTTAATCTAGGGGCTAGTGTCAACATCATGTCGTATGATATTTACTTGTCGTTAGGGCTATGAGAGTGAAACCCACATTAGTAAGTTTACAATTGGATGATCGATCCACTATTGGGCCTAGGGGAGTAGTTGAGGATGTGTTGGTTCAAGTTGACAAATTTAACTACCCTGTTGACTTCTTGATTTTGAACCTAAAAGTTGATGTGAATGTTAACTCCAAAATTCCTATAATTCTTGGTAGACCTTTTCTTGCCATAGCTAATGCACTTATCAATTGCAAGAACGGTCTAGTGAAACTATTATTTGGCAACATTTCACATCATGAAGTAACATGAGGAAAATGATGAGTGTCATCAAACATTCATGTTTGAGGCACTCGTTCAGGAGGAAACACCTGCGATTATTGACCCCGACCCTTTAAACTCTTTTCTTTCGAATTCTAAAATTCTGATAGGATATGATGACGATAAATATGCTAATATCTATGCTACTTTTGATGATTTGCATGATTATGGAGCATCACCGGTGCTTATCTCCAATGAGCTTGGTGCAATGCAAGGAAGATTGACAATGCCCTTGCTAGATGCGGGCTAAAGAAAGTAATATTGGGTCGAGCCAATGACAATAAACAAAGGCCTTGCTTGGGAGGCAACCCAAGGGGAGTTCGTTCGCTTCTCTTTCTTCTCTTATTTTTGCTTCTTTTTTTTTTAGGTTTATTTTCATTTTTTACATCACCTTTTCCATTTAGAATTTTCAGGCTTCTCTTACTTCAGCTTATGTTGATTCACTTCGGTATTCAAGTGACATCTTTCCTTACCTTTATTTAGTAGAAATGTTTTTGCATTGAGGACAATGCAATATTTAGCTTGAGGGAGAGTTTCACGTGAATTTTGTTGTGAATTGCATTATTTCATGGAATTTTGGCCTTGATTTTGTTGATTGGTCTAAATTTTTTTAAGTCCATAATTTGCTACATGTTCATGCTTTTGAATGACAAGACATGCCACTGGGAGTTAATGTTGTTTGTGAAAGTTTAGATGTTGAGACAATTGTCAAATCATTTTGTGCACGCAAGCCTTGTGATAAGATAGTGGTTTAACACATGTACTTAGAGGAATCTCTTGCTAAAGTTTCTTGTGAGAGAATTGGTGAGGATTGAGAGCCATATATACTAAAACTGGTAATAAGTATTTATTGATTTTGTGAATCGGAAACTTCTTCTGAGAATAACATTACATGGTTTGTGATAAGACGATGGATTATACTTAGGAAATGATAACAGTCAATTTAGGATTGAATTTGAGCCTTCACATTAGTTTTTTCATAATTATAATCCCCTAATAGCCACTTTGAGCCAATACACATATATAATCGTTTCTCTTCATGCACCTATGTTATCCATACCTCTTCACATTGGAATAAAGTTTATAAACATTCATTTTTTAAACCTTTATGCTTCAAGTGTATAGTAGGCATTGGATATCATTTGAGAAGAAAAACAATGAAGAAAAGTGATAAGAGTTGATAAGTGCTCAAGTGAAATGATAAATCTTAAAAAGAAAGAAGAAGAAAAAAGAATGTAGATTGATGTTGGAAATTGAAACATTGAGGAATGCATTGATGTAAAGGATTTGATCTATTGAAATACTTGATGAAGTGCCTAACTACGTACTTGGAAGTCCTTGAATTCCTTTTGCCATTCTATACACATAGCCCAACTTGATTCTCATTACAAACTTTTGCATTGGCTGTTTTGATCCTAAGTAAGGTTGTGGTAAGAAGTTGATGAATTCTCAGTTGATAGTATGTCTATCATGTGATCAATGTTTATTTGTTGCTTATTTATAAATATTTAAGCCTCCATTTTTTGATAGTATATCTTTCTTAGTTCCATAGAGAGAAACCCTACAATAAACACTTTGATACCTATGAGTTACAGGACTGAACCTTTAGCTTAAGACATACTTGATGTTGCATGCGTTAGGGTTGGTAGTAAGATGGTTATGGCTTGACATACACACACACATTTGGCATGTGTTTTCGATATCTTGATGATCATAACATTGTTAATTTCTTGTGGCTTTGAGTTTGAAAGGGACATAGCATGTGGATAAATTGGTACTTAATAATTTCATTTATATCATGAACCAGTCATTCATTTGCTTGTTTTGCATTAAATTGCTAGAGACTAGCAATAAGTAAGTTGGGGTGCAATAAGAGTGCAAAATATAATAATTTTTCCCTCTTGATTGTTGCATTTGAGTGATTATTTGATACTAAAATGCACTCATTATACTTATACTTTGATTCAGGTTACAAATAACCTAAAAGGACCAAAATGGTAGAAAAGATGAAATTTAGAAGAAAAGGGCAAAAAGGACCAAAATGGAAGAAACTAAAAGTTCAGGGACCAAGTTGCAAATAATCTAAAGATGAGACAAGCAATGGAATGATGATTTGAGAAAGTCAGGAGTCCACTGGGTATAATTAGAAGTCAAAAGAAGTTAAATATGATCATAACATATTCACAAATCATATTCAAACTGCATAAAGGCTTTCCAAATTTTAAGCCAGAAATTGAGATCAACTTTTAACTTAGTAAACATTTGAATTTGAAAGAGCTATTTCAAAAACATTATATCCCTATGTGTTATTTTTCCAATGCACTTTGAATTGCCTTAATTGGACATCAAGAGAAAGTTATGGCCATAATACTGAAAGTAGTCGCACAGAACATTTTGGTCGAAAATTTAGTTTCCTTATTTGGCTCAACCTCTTTTAAAAACAACTTGGCACATGGTTTTAAGCTTTAGACTGGATAGAACATGACTTTCTTGACCTCCATAACAATTTTCTCTCATATTGGATTAAAGAATTTGGCGGAGAACTAAATTCCTATGTGAAGCTGCGAAGGAACTCATTGGATTTGGCGACTTCACATCAATTATTCACGTAAATTGGTATTTTTATTGTCAAACACTTCTAGATCTAAACTTTCTTTTATGAATTTACTTTGGAATTGATTTAACTTTTACTAAAAACTTTATAGATTCAATCATATTTTTTCTATTATGGAATTGAACTAATTGTTGAATTTCAATTACAACCAACTATATTGGTGGATCATTTACTATCTTATGCATTTTGTATATGGTCGATTCTTAATTTTAGTCCAATAAACATGTGTGTAAATGGTTTACAAAAGTCTAGATCCTAGGATTACAATTGAAATTTGATTGATCTTCATTGTTAAACCTTCCGATTAGAGAGTTGGAATGAAAACCTCTAATTGAGCAAAAAGCTATGAATTATTGATGTTGATGATCCAATCCAATTAAAGGAATTCAGACGCTTCACTAATCTCGCATATTGATAATTAAATTTCATTCCAATTGACAAATTATTTTCACATAATTCACGAAATTATAGTTCGATAAATCCTTTAAACAATTCGCCCATCTCCCTGTGAAATTGACACCCCAAGCTGTGCTAAAACTATCACGTTATTCTTTGGGCGTAATCATCTTCAAGGCACGCATTGGTCTAAGGATTGTCAAAAGCCAAAGAATTTCTAGGAAGAAAGTTCTCAAACCGATATGACGGAATAATACAATCATTCTGATAAAGTGCAAGAAATCAATCTTTCTGTGGTAGTTTTTGAATGCCACTTAGTAGATAATAATAAAGAATGGTGGATGAGTACTAGAGTTACTCGCCTCATATGTAAAAATCGCTAGATATTCTTTACTTACAAGACTAGGCATCAAATAATAGAGAATACAAGAGGATTATTTTAGGCCCCATTTGATTCACTTTATTAGGAAAAATTACATTCTTAAACATAGATTTGATATCATTTCAAGCACACATTTTTTAGTAAAATAATATTACACACAAATTCAAAACTTTTCCTTATTTTTTAAACACACATTTTCCATCAATACACTATTCAAAAATACATTTTTTTTTCTAAAATAATGTGACTCAAACAAGGGCTTAATATTGTTGAATAGCTTCCAGAGTAAAGAGTTATTTTTCAATTTATCTTTACAATTGAAATTCGAGTAATATTTTTTATTATTCCAAAACATATCTGTGTAATTTCATGATGCGCGACTAAATGTCTAAACACTAATATGAAGATGGACCATATATTTTGAAGTTTTATATTAATTTCATGACTTTGATGTTAAATACTCATTTGATTTTAATGGTTGTTATAGGGGCTTATTTCAAAGTTTTTGGTCAAAACCCAATTAAATAAAAAATTCATGCAACATCTACTGCAAAAAAGACTTGGAAAACTCCAAGTGGAGATACTATTCAATCTTCTCATCCTTCTTTGCAAGAAATTACTGTTTTACATGGTAATACTAAAATTCTTGCTTCCCCTCTCAAAAGAATATCTAAAGAACAATTTGATGAATCTCAGGTTGTTGCAAAAGATATTAAAAATATCCAAGCTCAAAATAATTATACAAACATTGCTCTTCAATCTTTGTGTTCTAAACTCAACAGAATTGAAACAAATTCTGAATCAGAAGTCACTTCTAATAATTCTAAGAAAGAATTAAAAGATAGTGATGATAAAAAAAAATTTCAAATTCAAAAGCTACTATTTTTCATCCAAATAATTTAGTATCTCAATTTCAAAAGGCAGAAACTTCAAAATTGAAAACAGAAGCTCAAGTTCTCAAAGAACTTTCTATTTAATTAAAAAAGTTATCTGTTCAAAATAATATCAATATAAAATCTACTCATCCCGATTTTCTTTTTGAAGAAAAACCAAAAACTTAAAAGATTTATGATGGTTTTACCAGTGACGAGTGGAATCTCGATGGTTTAACCAAATATCAAATAATCAATCTTATTGAAGCCATGATTGTGTTATAAAACATACATAGGCAAAAGTATTAGTGCAAATAATGTTGTCCATAATATCATTATTGGTTTTACTGGACAACCTGATCAATTATCTATCTCAAGATGAAAGAGATTCAATACTCAATGCTGTCAAAACAGATGATAATGGAAACATTTTCAAAGAATAAATGGTCAAGAAATTAATGATAGTTACAATGTTTTAGCTTGTACTATTATCAAACATTTCCTTGAAACCCCTACAAATATATTACAATTCAAAATGAGATCTTAATGAATTTAAGATGTCCAAAACTTTAAGATTTCGATGGTATAAAGACATGTTTTTATCTTGTATTATGTTACGAGAAGACTGTCAATAATTCTATTGGAAAGAAAAATTTAATTCTGGACTTCTAAAGCTATTTGCTGAAAAAGTTAGAAATTCAATTCTTTATGAAGAAAGAAATCTTCAAGATCTTACTTATGGTGAAATTATCGATGTTATCAATAAAACAGGTTTAGATTTATGCAATGATATGAAACTCAAAGCAAAATTGAAATCAGATTGGTCTGAAAATCGTAAAGAATTAGGATCATTCTGTGAACAAAATGGTTTTGAAAAAAATTCTTCCCCCTTCTTCAAAATTGAAAAAGAAAAATTTTCGAAAGAAAAAATCATTTTCAAAAAGAGAATTTCAAAAGAATTATTGCAAAAATTATTCAAAGAGAAAATCTTCAAACAATTAAAATCTAAAACTGTTCGAAATGTCAAAAAACAAATCATTATTCAAACAAATGTATATATATATATATATATATATATATATATATATATATATAAATGAACAAATTTTAGCACGCAGTAACAATCATTGTAAAGTTCAATAGTAGATAGATATATATATCATTATGCTTTCCATTATAATATTGTAATTTTAATATTGCTCGAAAGAGATTATTAAGCAAAATAGGAGCATTATCTTCAAGTCTAAACAAGTATTTTTATTTCTTGAATTGATATATAAGTGGAACAATATAGAAGATTTGGGGTACTAGTGATTTTAATTAATTGAGTTTTTGTAAATTCTTCAGAGTTTGGATTGAAGTTAGATATTTAATTAGTTATATAGGCCCCGTTTGATACCCATTTTTTCCAAATTGCATTTTTCTCTCTCTTTTTTTCAACCACACATTCTTTATTAAAATAATATTACACATAAATCAAAAAAAATTCTTATTTCTTAACCACATACTTCTCATCAAGTTACTATTCTAAAATGTATTTTTACATAAAAATGACTCTCAAACACCCTCATAATTTAATTTGAAATTATCAATCTAAATAAAATTGTGTTATTTTAGTTAAAGTTGGAATCTAATTGAATACACAATCATATTAAAATACTCCATTCTTTACATTTATATAGGCTAGATTTTCTTATTTTCTTGTCCCAATTATATAGTCCTATTTATTGCTTATTTACTAATATTCTCTTATTTAATTTGCATAATTATAATAAATTTTCTCCACTTAATCTTTAAATTGTATAAATCATATTGATCAATCAAAGAGAGATTCAACAACTAAAAGAAAGATCGATTTTTTG
The DNA here is from genome assembly GCF_002742605.1 of Olea europaea var. sylvestris. Classification (NCBI taxonomy): domain Eukaryota; kingdom Viridiplantae; phylum Streptophyta; class Magnoliopsida; order Lamiales; family Oleaceae; genus Olea; species Olea europaea. Next base: position 3,339,307 of record NC_036241.1, on the reverse strand, counting down.
GGATCCTTCCTTCCTTCAAACGGAAGGAAAAGAGATAGAATCAAACCAATTCCTGAAATGCCTTATAAATAAGGGTAAACTAGTAAAGTTTTTGGCAAAAATTATTTTATCAATAACATTAAGCCCATGTTTGGCTCCTATTTTGTGGGAATGAAAATGAGCGGAATAGTGTTTTTTTTAAAAATGAGTTGTTGAAAAAGAAGAAAAAGTTTTCGATTTACGTGTAATATTATTTTATGGAAGATTTTGTGGTTGAAAATAGAAGAGAGAAAAATAAAATGTAATGGAATGAAAATTAATGAGGGCCAAACAGGGACTAAATAATAATACTTAATCCGTATGAACAATAAGATCAGCCTATACAAAATGGGACGAAGGGAGTAATATTTTATTCACTCTTTATTGCTTACTTATGAAGTCGTATACTTGCATAATTTTATGAAACGTGACCAAGAAAATCGACCTAAAGGGGGTCAAAGTTCTAAACTGTCTACAACTTGCTGCGTATATCTATTAACCCTCAAGGCTTGTCTCGCTTCATTAGTATCACATATCCTAGCAAGAATGGACACATGTTAGAGTCGTTGCTATTACAAGATTGATGATCAATATAGAGATTACAACCTTTTTTTTTTTAGGGACGACAACAGGCACAATCGTCCCCCATGACACTGTGATCATTGTGGAAGAGGCTGATCAAGAGGCTTGGGTGGAAAAGGGGGTCGAAAGATCCCTTCATGGCTAAGATGATCCGACATGGATGGTAGATTAAAACCCTATCAACTGCTAAACAATCTAGCCTATTTAAGTCACCTAAAAATGAAGCTCAAAAGTCCATATTGACAAATACTATACAAGATCATTAGAATCGAGTAACAAGAATAAATTGTTTTATAATTTTAAGATCATAGAATAGTAAGATCTTAAAAATCTGGATTGAAAATTTAACAACCATTACCAAAAATACCAATACTAAACGTTTCTATTTAAAAGTTTGGGAACCATTGCTATTTAACGGTATAAGAGCATATCCAATGGTGGTGAAAAATTGGGTATATTTCGAAAATCACTTTCGCATCCCCATTTATATCCCGGTGAATTTAAATTCAAATTTTGCTTCAATAGAAGGATTTAAATTTTTTTTTTTTTTTTTTTGTCTCTTATCGATGTAAAAAAGTTTACATTTTTTTTTTAAACATTTTATGCCTAAAATTACATATTTTATTTTCTTTGCACCTATCCATTGGAGATATTTTCGACCATTTTGAAAATTTTAAATTAAACTTTAGATATGAATGATATGATCGTTGTTGAAAGTTTTCAAAATCTTGATACATGCACACCCCTTACCTTAAGAGAATGATGATGTCATAAAAATGTCAAATTGACATCATGTTGTAATCCAATGGGCTATCTATATATGTTGTCTTTATATCATATGGATATATTGTGGGTTATTTCGTTGGTCCCCTTTTATGTTTTCATGTATTTTTGTTTATTCTTCTTGTATTTATTATGTCCATCTATGATATGCTTTTTACATTGTTTTCATAAATTTTTCATTTATGTTTCAGAATTTAGATTTTTTGCACACTTGGACTATAAAACAAGAACAGGAAGGCAAAAAAAAAGTAAAAAAATAAAATATATGAGGGATTTAGAGTATCTTTTTTTAAGTTAATTTACTTATAAGTAAAAACATAAGTTTAAAATTAAAAAGCCATTTCTAGTTGGTGAAAGTAAAAGATATATAAGTTACCTAGTTGTATAATAAAAGCATCAGACTTTATTTGATAGTTGTAGTACTACAACCACTCTATTCTTGCAGCTAATAATGATAACAATTATATTGACAATTTTCATTATAATTACGAAACATAAGAAGACAATGTGATGATTCATTAATTAGCAAAATAAATGTTCATAGCTTGACAAGGAATTCAATATTTGCCTATGTTCGGCTAATCCTTATAAACGGTCAAATAACCTTTTTATTCACAAATTTTGTGGAAATCACAAATACTATTCATTTATACAAATTTATTTCTATCTATTTATAAATTCAACTGTTTATAAACACTTTCCAAATATGTGTAAATCAATTTAGCTGATACAAAATTAGAAGTTATATTTATGATTATTCGAACTTAGTAGATGTTTTACTCTGCAAGTTTAATTTTAATGAAGCAAATAAAAAACTAGTGTAAAATTATATACTGGTTCCAATTTAATTTTTTTTATTTCTTGGTTAATATTAAAACTTAAAAAAAAAAAAAAGCAACAATATACATGAATTATTGCGATTAATTTTAGAATAGTATTTATGTTCTCTCAACTAATAAAGAAAACGTTGTTTTAGTATCCCCACCGCGTGGAGCTATTGCTATTGCTATTGCTACCACCATGTCCTTCAGCACAACCACTGCTCTTTTCTCCTCCGATCCCTTCTTTCTGTTGTAGTTTTGTTCTACTAATTTTCATAGCTCGACTCAATTAAAATGAAAAAAAGGTGCCTTCAACTACAAACCTGTCTCTAATTTATCACCAACATAAAATTTCCATTACATGAAATCCAAGGCATTGATAGTTAGTGATAGAATCAAAACTTTGTGGGTAATTAATTTGCAACGGGTAAAACTACCCAAATTGCCATCATTGATCGTGAAAATGACTTTTTCTAGTAAAAAGACAAATGATCTATCCAAAATCAAAGTAAAGAATGATTTTTTTTTCATTTTTCTTTTTCTTTTGGGCTAATCATATTAACCAACAAAGAGACAAGATTATAATGATTTACAATGGCTTAATGACCAAATAATTTCTTGTCACAATTGAGTTATTAAGGGTGAAATTATCCTATGGACCCTACCTTTATTTTCATCCCTTTCCTTCCTTGGATTGAGCATTATTCCTCTCTATATTACATTTGAAGAATTAATCGTATTTATTGGACCACAAGAACATATCCAAACAGATCATCCATTCTTAGGGACACCTCTCTTCTGATTCCACTGATATACCCCGAATACAAATATAAAGACCACCAACATGTGGATATAAGATAGAGATAGAAAAAAATATAGATATAGAAAAAGAGAGAGAGAGAGAGACGGCATGGCTGCATCATTTCTCTCCACAGACTTTTGTCGAAAGCCTTGGGATCGAAGGCAGGGATATTAATCATGGCATGGAGGAACTATAATAATCTTTTTGTGATTGCAAAGCGGGGAGAGAGAGTATTTTAGTTTATATTTATAAAGTTTTTACAGAAGAAGAAAATAAAAAATTGTTTGTTGAGAGCTGAAGAGCGGTGTAGCCATTGATAAATGTTCTCTCTTCCTTTCCTTTCCTTTCCCTTCATTTCAAGGCGGCTTAAGGCAAAAGATTTAAAGAGTAAAGGTGAAACTGCATACGAAAAGGTGCTAAAAGCATAGGAGAATTGTGTATTTTATGGCTGTCACCTGAAATACTATTTCCTAGAGAGAGAGAGAGGGGAAAGATAGAGAGAGATTAGGTTTGGTTTTTAATTGTTAGTCTTGGGATTTTCAAGTGTGTTAAAAAAATTATTGCATTATAATGGATTCTGCAAATATTCATAGACTAAAAAAACATCATCCTCAAGATCATCATCAAGTTGTTGGGTCTTCTTCTTTAGCTACTTCTTGCTATGGAGTTGCAAGCACTCATTCTTGGACCCCTAACACCATTTTGTAAGTCTCTCTCTCTCTAAACTAGGAACTTTAACCAAAAAAATCCTCATCTGGGCTTTTTAGATAAACAAGTAAATCTTCTATAATGATTCTTGGTTAGCAATACTTGCTGCAGAATCATTGTGGTTTAGTATTATTATTGTTTAGTACTTGTATCTTCTCCTTGCTTTGCTTATATTCTCGTGTGATTTGATTGCACATCAAGCACAAAATATTCTTGCAGCTTATTGTTTGAAAATTTCGAGTTCCGGTGGTTCGTTTGAAATTTTAGTGCATGTATGATATAAAATAGTACACCAATAGTAGAATGAACAAAATATCTACTAATTTTTCTTTTGTAATATTACTTAGCATTGTTAATCTACTTGCATGCTAATTTTTGTTTTGTACTATAGCTTAGTAACGTTAATCTACTCGCCTAACGTGCAATATTCAAAGTTTTAGATTGGATTGTTTCGGCTTGAAATACAAGTGATTACCATAACTAATTTTTGCAGAAACTCAGATTGCTTCAATTCATATCCTATTGAAGGCATTATAAATCCGAGGCAAGCGCAGCAAAACCAGAATCCACTCTCTTCCTGGAATATTTCCATGACTCCAGAAATGGAATTATTTCATTGGGCTAATCCTACAGGAAATTTACAATCTGGAAGAATTAAGGAAGAATTTCCAGATAATTTTAACCCTAAATTCACAGAGATCTTAAACAGGCAATCATCAAGTATTGAAGATTTTCGCGTAAATCCCTCAAGCTACAGCAAGAATAATGAGCTGAGAGATTTTCCATTTAACGATCTCAGCGCAAAGCTTCTTCTTAGAACACTTTCTTCCGGAAATCTTGGAAATGGGCAGAATATTTCTCCACAAAATTTTTACTCCAACTCTTTAAGCACAGGAATTAATGGATCAACACAGAGTGGAAGGGGTTCCAGTCAGATATTTCCAAGCATAAATGTTTCCAATTTCAATCTGCAGTCGGCGCAATTAGAAAATTCAGGCAACATGGACATGAACTTGCAGGCACTAGATCACCTTACGGCTTCAAAATTTCATGGAAATTTTATGAGCCCAAATTCGCAGAATGAATTAGGCCATTACAAAGAAGGTCTTTGTTATGGCCTTGATTATATGCAGCAATCAAGCCAAATGTCAATGAATTGCCCTAATAAGGTTTGCATTTTCCTTTATTTTCTTTCACTTTCCTCCTTTTTCTCCATTGATCTTATTATTCCTTATAGATTTCTATCCCAATTATAAATACTTCCTAGTGAGGTGAAGATCTTATACATGTGGGATGAAACTGCGTCAGAAATATCTAAAACAGTACCTGGGATAAAAGCACAGCCACAGAAAGTGTTTTTCTTCTGATATATATATTTTTTCCTATTTTTATTTGAGAAAAGAAAAAAAAGCCTCTTTGCTTTTCTTTTTCTCCATTCAAATAGATTGTTATACCAAAAGGAAAGCCTTCCTTTTTCTCCATTTAAAGGCTACTTCAGCTTTATGCATTTGTATACACCTTTATATAATTATACACATTTTATTTTCAGAAAAGTTGAGTCTTTTTATTTATTTATTTATTTATTTATTTTTAAAAAAAGGATTTTGACAAGATAGCCATTATTGTTCTGATAAATTTTACTTTCTCTGGATTTTAAAGATATCACCATTAAGCAATGGAGTTGCAGAAGCAAAACGAAGCAACAGTATATTGGAGCCAAAGGCACCAAAAAAATCACGTATAGAACCACGCACTTCTTGCCCACCACTTAAGGTACAACTAATCGTTTATAAACTAATGGTGTTTTGCAATTAGACTGTGTTTATTGCAGCACAGTGATTCTATGTAGCATTATTCTTTAAGGTACAGCTAACGAATAACAAATTAATTAGAATTCATTTAAATATAATTAATTATCTGTCTATAATAATTAAGCTCAGTTTTATCATTTTTAAGACTTTCTTGAACTGAATTTATCAGGTTAGAAAAGAGAAATTGGGAGATAGAATTGCTGCTCTTCAGCAGTTAGTAGCACCTTTTGGCAAGGTAATTTTGTTTTTTCAAATCAGAATATTTTTATACATCATAATTGATAAATCCTACCTGAATCTTGTTTTTAACCTCAATTTAGCCTAAGATTTATTTTCCAATTCAAGAAATTTTATGTAGGCTTACGCCGTCATATGTTCATGTCTTGACAAATATAAACATCCTCGATTATATTTTCAAATGGAATTCAAATGGAAATGTCGATTCACCATATTGTCTAAGTTGAATATGAAAAGGTTAATATTAATAATTATAATACACGAACTTAGCAATCAAACGAGTTTTTTCTCTCCTATAGCCCTTGTTATTGAAAATTTTCCTTTTCCTTAGCCCACGAAGTCAAATTGCTTCTTAATACTAAACAAATTCTTCATTTAAAAAAATGAAAGGAGGATCAAAGGGATAAAACAAATGTAATTAGAAATCGAATAGAAAATGAAGTGATCTAAGATAAAGAGCTCACTTTAATTAAACATCAAACATATGATGGAAAAATAAACCCAATCTCCACCTTTGGTACATATTATAAATTATTCTCCTTTTTAAAAACTTAAATTCTGAAACGTGTAATTCAACTCTACATTAACTTAATAAAATCACTTGAATAGTTACTCATATCTATGCTCTATGGGCGTGCATGTTTGTTGTTCTTAAAGTAGGCAAAACTTTTACCTAAGTTACTTTTTATGTTTACAAAATATGCTTTTTCAGAAAGTAATTCTTAACCTTATGTTTGGATACAAATTTGGAATGATTTATTAATTCAAGCACAAATTCTTAATCATTACTCATTATCATTTCCACATTCATGGAATCCACTATTATTTCTTTTATAAAGTATTTATAAATTCGCCAAACGAACTTAACTTATTTTCCAAAAAAAGTAACTTCTAAACCAAGCAAACATGTTCTACATATGGCATATGAATAGTGAGACTCTAGTGTGCATGTTCCCCAGTCACAGAATCTGAAAACCATAATGTCTGGTGTACAGTTAATTTTTACTGAAAAATGAGCAGAATAATCTACATGCTTAGGACATTACTGTTACAGTTAAGATTTGGTAAAATAATTAATTACTTATATTGCATAAATTAATGTTGCATGCGGGTGGACAATATTACAGACAGACACAGCATCCGTACTTATGGAGGCCACTGGTTATATCAAATTCCTTCAAAACCAAGTCGAGGTAAGACATTCTTCTTGGATTTTGTTCTATTAAACTCATGTTTTTGTCTTATTCGTCCATAACCTATATCTATATCTATACTGATATAAATCTCCTTAATTAAGTTGCTTATGTGAAAAAGATATAAACAAAGAAGATTAGGTTATGATTATGGAAGATAAAATATAAATAAATGAAGTTTTACTATCTTTGGTAGACTAAGATCGCATGTAAACCTCTGAAGTTCTAGGATTAGTGTTTCCGAAAGTCTGCAAAACATTTTGAAACTAGCCAAAAGTTTTCTTAATTTTTATATTCCTTAAGAAAAATCGGAAACTTTATTTACACTTTAGGGTGTATTTTACTAAAGTAGTTGAAAACTCAATTCCATTAAGCATTGTACTTAGTGTAGACTTTGTAGTGGATTGCAACTAATTAAGAATTGATTTATTTGTGGGGCTTATCTAAAAAATTAGCTTAATTGCATGCTTTGACCTTTATATTACAAAAAAAGTAACAACTTTTAGGAATTAACGTTAGTAGGTTTTTTATTCACCATTTAGGCCTTGAAGGAAAAAATTGTACCAACCTAAGATCATAAAACTTGACCAAATTTCCATAAACTGAATTCTGAACTTTTGGTAAAACAAATGCTTTGCTATATTTCCACAATTGACAATTTGCAATTTTACTTAAATTTTGTCGTAAATTTACATTGTCTTCTGTAATTTTATTTTCCTTAAAAAGGATGGTTTTTTACTTTGCTAATATTTGGACTTGTTTAATGCAGACTCTAAGTGTCCCATACATGAAGTCATCAAGGAATAAGACCAGCAGAGCAACAAAAGGGGTAAGAAATGAAGTGAACAAATCTTTCTCAAAAACCAGCGACAGTATATATGAATTAAATGCAGTTGATCTCTTGAAATTTATTCATAGACCTTCGTTTTGTTTGAGTTCAACCTATCATCACACAGAGATATTTGTCTCTGTATGTATGCAAAATAAAACACATGGTACAAATTTAGCAACACTTTTTTAATTGAGTATGATATATTATACATTCTTGATCCATGCAATTAGAGAGAGTAAAAAACTTGATAAAATTGTTATTTCTCACCTTAAAATTAATGAGAATATGGGATCCTTTGTTTGAACCTGGTACATAGTAAAAATGTACATCATTTGATCTTGGCATATCTTCTCTATATCATTCCAATTCTATGGGATGTAACCGAAGGTACATGTTCTCGTGGCATATTATTATCCCTTATTTGGCTAATTTTTATAAATTATTTATAATCGGTTAAATCACTTTTTATCCACATATTTTGTAAGATTCACGAGTATTATCCACTTAACAACTACTCAATTCTCTCTATATATGTTTTAAATCATTTATAAACACTCCACACATGCTTGTACTCTCATATTTTTCATAATGTCAAAAAAATTAGCAATATGAAATATGCTTCAATTTGATGTACTGCAAATGGAGCATGTACATGTGAGATTTATCCTAAAATTCGTTAATGATAGTATTAAGTCTTCATTAAAAGTCAAATCTTACGTTGTGATTCAATCCAAGTTATAGTCCACTCATGGCATGTCCGCAATACTGCACAACATTAGATAAGATGTTAGTCTATTTTTATGTTTTAAAATGATTTTATGTCATTAATATATCCCTCTCCTAATATATATATCAGGTTTCCACTGATGACGAGAACGAAGAACCAAAGCGAGATCTTAGAAGTCGAGGGCTGTGTTTGGTGCCCTTGTCATCCTTATCGTATATAACTGACGGTGTTGGCGGAGCTGTTTGGCCACAGCCTCACTTCAACTGATCCACCTAGCTACTGTTTGAATAACAGCCCCATATATTTACAACTTTTGACTGCATTTAGGGCAAGATAAAGAATCATGCTTACCAGATGCCTTGATATAATATTGAAATAATGCCACGTCATATTCCATCATTGGACTGTTTTAAACACAGTCAGTTTTTCATCAAATTATCTGCTGCCACCTCGGATTATGTCTTTGCATCTATTAAATTACTTCTGGCAAAGTGGCAAAATTCCAAGATCAAAGAGAACCCTACTGTTCATTGATGGAGCAAACTTGGTCATCCTACAATAAAGGAGAAAAGAAGATCTAGGAATGGACCAAGTTTGATCCAATAATAGTTCAGGTTTGTGTAATCTAGTACCATGCTTCCATTTGATATTTTGTGTAACCTATTTTAATATATCTCTTATTACCAGTACTAAGGTTTTATGTTGTTTTATTTATTACATCAGAATTAAGAGCATGTTTCATGAGTCGACACTTTTGATCGATTTTTCTCACAAAAGATGGGTTTGTTAATTATTTTACATATTTTTGACTTGAGTAATTTCATTAGTGTTGGATTTTTTATACCCAATAAATCTTGAGTTATGATGTTAACATGGGCTAATATTATTTCATAGGCATAGGCCGATGAATGAAATAAGTCCAACAACCAAATCTATGAGCTACACTCGGCCCAATTGTATTCCCTTATGAATGACTTGAATCTTGGCCCGTTTACCCCATTAATGGTCCAACTTAAAGCCTAACCCTAGAGTCTATATATGGCTATAACCCTAACCACTTTCTTATGATGTATTGTGTGATTTTGAGAGAAGAAAAAGAGAATCCCAGCTACCCCCTTTGTATGAGAAAAAAGGTCTCTAGAAGTATCCAGAACGCTTGTATAACGTCTACAATTGGTGGTTCCTTCATAGTATACTTTTGTGGTGTCTTCTCTTAGTCTTTGTGGCCACAAATCATCATCTTTTCTTGTCCTACGTGGGTAAGATTGAATAACAACTAAGGTGAATCAATTGGTTGGATTTGGAGTCGATTGGACTGGTTGTTGTTTGAGAAAGGTGTGTTGAACTGTGCCCGAAAATCACCGATTTGAAGATTTTTCAAGAGAGCTTCCGCAAAAATTGGTATCAGAGCTTCAAGGTGGTGGTTTTGGCTCTTGAAACATACCAAAAACGTCCAGAAATCGTAGCAGAAATCAGATCGAAGAAGCTGTCCAAAAACTGTCAAAATCAGTCTCCGTTTTTTGCATTTTCTGATCAATCCAAAAGGAGGTTGGGGAAACGGAGACCACTGGCATGACGTGCAAGAGGAGGCGCACCCTGCAGGAAGGCGCGTGACGGTCAAATCCTGCGCGTGTGGCAGCGCGTGTGGCCCACGCGCAGAAAGGAAGAGACACACATGAGCGGGAATTTCAAGGAGGTCCCTTCAGACAGTTTGTTCCTCATATTATTTCTAACATTTTTTGTATTGAAAGTTTTCTGTTTCAAGGTACGCAGTAGAATCTAGACAGCATTGTTCTTCGAGCATTCAGGACTCAATCGTGATTTTTTAGTTGCTGCAGTTTTCAGAGACTTTAGGATGAATAGTCATAATCCTGAAGTGGTGAATTCGCGTCTCTCGATATTTACGGACCTTCAGAGGTGGTCCGCTCGGTATCGTATTCTTTGCCTTTTATTATTACAATTAAAATATTATTATGGGAATTATTTATTTTTCGCATTAGAAGTCATCATGTAGGATGACGTTAGGTTTAGGGTTACCGTGAAGGAGTAACCATTGTTTGTTACTAGACCTAGAAATTATATGTTAATTAACTATCTAAATTCTATGTGAATTTGTCACCAATTTTTTCTACACCGATAAAATTGCATGTGACCTTAGGAAAGTTTACTTACTATTTTGCGTGAATTATATGTCAATACTTTGCTTGTGGTCATTATTTGGTATTGTTGGCATGTATAGGTCTAAGGCGAGTGCGAAAAATAAAATATGTTTTAATTGTGGTAAAATTTGGGCATAGTTGAAAAAGATTGTCCTAGAATGATAATAAAAGAAAAGATAAGAATAGAGACGAGACGAATGTAACTTTAGGGTCGAGTAGTGATCCTAGTGATATTTATTGAGAGAATAAACTTGGTTACTGCATTGTATTTGTGTGTAATCCTTTCTGCATGTATGTGGTCACTTAATTATGTTGTAATATTGATGTTACAGTTTCAATATGTTTGATGTGTGTAATTGCATGAATTAGAGTGACTTATTACTTTGTGTAATATGTTTACATGCATAGTGGGTTATGTTTTGTGGCGTACTCTATTTCCTCTGTGAGTGGTGTGAGAGTGTGGTAGTGAGAAGAAAGTTGGGCAGTCGTTTCTCTCCTTTATCTTTGCGAGCCTGTGTGGTTTGTGAGATTATGTGAGGCAGTCATGTTCGGGTTATATTCTTCCTCTTTGTGATCCTTCTTTGTGAATGTTGTGAAGTAACCGACTCTTTCTTCGATTTTTCTTTGTGAGTGCCACCTTCGCTGTTTTCTTTATGGATTTTTGGAGCTTTGGTGATTGGAGTAACATTTGTGGTCACCGAAAGGTGTTGTTTTGCCGCAGTGAGTTTGTGATGCATTAGCAGTGAGTTGGATGTCTTTTGGTAAGGTGGAGTATAGATGCCTAGGGGTACATGGTGGTTTGTACCGGAGATGTGGAGTGTGACATTTGGATCACGAGTGGAGATGTGATCAAATGTCTAGAATCTTTTATCTGGAAAGAGACCCTGATCAGGTGAAGTGTGAGAGAGGCACTTTTATCACTTCTGTGAGCTGGAGACCTATTATCAACGTAGGTTGGGAGAAGTGATGTGGAGATAGAGAATTATCCCATGGATTGGACTTAGGATCTATTGTAACTTGCCAGTTAAACATGAGTTGAGTGATCTGTCTAGTGAGCTTGGTGGGCGATGAGAGGAGATATGTGTTCTCGAGGCGTAAGCAATATGGAATGGGATAGGATAAGTGTAGTGAGATCTTTTCTTAGGGTCATTTATGCATGTGTTGCATATGTGGTTGACCATCGTTTGATTGACTTGGTGTTAATCTATGGTTCTCTGTGAACATTTTTATGAAAAGATCTATGTGTGTTATCCTATAGTATATCGTCATCGCACGTCTATTTGCTCTTGGTTGTTTAATGTTAAATATTTGCTTCTACTTGGGTGCTTTTGACCTTAGCCCCAGTGAATACATGGAGCAGATATGGTATGTGTTTCAAGTTGGAAGCACGAGGTAAGGTCTGTGATCCAATTTTATTGGTTACCTTGATTATGCAAGTGCTAACTTTGTGTTTTAATTGCTTGCAGATTTACTGGGCATTACAATGGAAATTTGTTGGATTTTTGATACCCAATAAATCCCGGGTTATGATATTAACGTAGGTTAATATTATTTCATAGGCATAGGCCGATGAATGAAATAAGTTCAACAACCAGGTCCATGAGCAACACCCGGCCCAATTGTATTCCGTTATGGATGGCTTGAATCTTGGCCCGTTTATCCCTTTAATGGTCCAACTTAAAGCCTAACCCTAGAGTGTATATAAATTACTATAACCCTAGCCACTTTCTTATGATGTATTGTGTGATTTTGAGAGAAGAAAAAAAGAATCCAGGCTACCCCCTTTGTGTGATAAAAAAGGTCTCTAGAAGTGTCCAGAACGCTTGTATAACGTGTGCAATTTGTGGTTCCTTCATAGTATACCTTTGTAGTGTCTTTTTCTAGCCTTTGTGGCCACAAATCATCATCATTTCTTGTCCTACATGGGTAAGATTGAATAGCAACCAAGTTGAATCAATTGGTTGTGGTTTGGAGTTGATTGGATTGGTTGTTGATTGAGAAAGATGCGTTGGACTAAGTCCGAAAATCACCGATTTGAAGATCTTTCAAGAGAGCTTCTGCAACAATTAGGTTTGTGAATGAAATCGATTTTGTATAGATGTTACACCTAAGGATGTGAATATTTTGTCGAAACCAATGCCATGCTGGTTGATTGGGAAATTCTCGTACAGAAAGACCAAAACGAAGGTTGGTCGGAAAGTCTTCAAATTTTATGGATTGAAAGAGAATGGAAGGTACGTCACCCTCAATAGAGGAGGACTACGCTCCACTCTGCACAAAACCACAATGTTATATTGCTGGTTATTCGAACTATTAGAATAAAATTGAATAAACTCGTACAAAATGTTTATATCAAATATTACAACTTAAGACACAACCAAAGGCATCTTAAATATCAATGATCTAGGGTTCAGAACATTGCATCCCTCTATACAAAACAGAAACCTCAACTCAAACCCTAAATGGCTAAATCAACACTACTTCTATAGACCATAATGCATCAAACCTGAAACCAAACACTACTCTCACAAAGAATCATAAAGACTCAAGTTTCATTTCAGGCCGGCCCTGATATTTTGGAGGTTTTATACCAATTCCAAGTATGGGGCCCCTTGAAATTACAAAAACAGTAATTTAAAACCTTTGAATGTCTAAATTAAATTTACTCTTCTAGACTTTTTTGATAGAGAGTCAACAATTAGACTATTACAAGCAATCTATTTTAGAATTTCTTTTTCAATAGATACCATGACCACATTCAATCTTTCTTGGGACATTGGTGATCAAAAATAGGATTTTATCAATTTCAACTTTGAGAAGCTTCTCTTGACAGATAAAACCGTAACTGGTATAATCAATAATATTCTATAAGCAATTCATACATTTGGAAAATAGTCCATCATTTCCATGTAGTCCAACTAGGGATGTCAACGAGCCGAAATTTTAGGCTCAAGCTCGGTTCGGATAAAATGTTCGAGCTTTTTTTTTGGGGCCCGAGTGGGGCTAAGCAAAAGCTCGGCAAAAATAATTAGGCTCAATCCGAGCTCTCGGCTCATGTTTTGTTTGGTTTTGGATTATTTTTTTTGGCAGCCTCGCTGCCTTAATTGACTGATTTTTTTTTTTTTGGTTAACACAATTAAGGCAGCAGCGTGCTGCCTTGTAATTTATTTTTTATTTTTTTTTATTTTTTGTATTTTTTTTAAATATAGGCTCGTGAGCCCGAGCAAGCGAGCCACACGGGCCGACTCGGGCTTTACCGGGCACCCCAAAATGGGGCTTGGTCCGAACTTCGACTCGGTTCTCACGAGCCTCAAGCTGAGCGGACTCGAGCTTTTTCAAAGCTAAGCTACGAGCAGCCTGAGCCGATGAGCCCAATTGCCATCCCTAAGTCCAACAATTTAATCGCCTTTTTTAGTCTCTTTTGGCAAACTATTTCTCACAATTTGTAGCTCAGAAAATAACTCCGATCCATCAATGTCAGAATCAATGTCATGTTTCAAAAATTCTTCGAGCTTATCACACCAACATTTCAAACAACTATCATTTGTATTCTGCAATTTTTTTAAATCAAACAAAAACTTTCATATTTTGAATTTTGTCACTAAGGTAATTATGATGAATTTCTTTTTCTTGAATACGACGGATGTGTTTCCTCAAAAATAGATCGAATTCTGCAATCATTTCAATTAGACATGAAAAACTCCCATTATCTTTTTCATAAATTTTCTCATTAGTCCCCCAAAATGCCAAATTATTCTTACATGGAAAGCTAACAATAGAAACTTTCCTCACAAAAACTTCTCTCCAATGTTCTCTATCTTTGTTGATTAGATCTTGCACGGCTTTATCAATTGTTAAATTCTGTTGTAATCTCCTTTCTAATTCAATCCATCTTCTCATGTTATGCATGTGTCCATTACTAGTTTCATGACTTTTAAGCCTAAATCTAAGATTTTGCCAGTAATTGATTCGTTCATTAGCTAAGAATACTGTTTCCTTCTTGCTTAAACAACTTAAAACAAAAGCAAAATAAATTATCCATTGAAATTGAGTAGACCAACCATTTTTTTATCACTCTTCTCACCACTTGCTAAATGCCAAATAGAATATGTGGACAAGAAATGTCTATTTTTTGAATCTTTTGGAAAAGTAAAACCGTCCTCCCTAGGGGGACCTCTTTTCCCTAAGAAGTCTATCAAGCTTTGATCAATTTCCCAGATCACTAATGTTGAAATGGAAAGGTACACATTTTTCAATTTCCTCCAAATTTTCTTGCTCATGATC
>NC_036241.1:3295298-3324214 GCF_002742605.1 Olea europaea var. sylvestris | reverse complement strand
GGGGGGAAAAAAAAAGGATCAATAGAAGATTAAACTATAAATTAGTTGAGTAACAATAAAACTTGGTGAAAGATTTCACTTAAAGAAACGATAAGAACAACATTCATTTTCATGCCATTTTTGTCGATTGCTTACGAGCATCAAATCACTGTTGACTACAATTAAAGCAGCATTGAATAATATTGATTGTGATTACAAAACAAGAATAATTATGAGAAGAGAAATTAAAGATAACAGCCTATGTATTCTGTCATGTATCTGAAAATAAAGAAGAAAGGGACCTACAAGGCAATGACAGTTTATTAAACTGAAGACCCATTTGCTAAATTGCATCTTCAAAAGTTTAATTCAAAGAGAGAATTAACTTTATGTTGGGTTTAAAAAAATAATGGCGAGTGATTGTTGGAGTGGAATTTGAACAGACAAAAAAGACTTTTTGTTTGGTCTAGAAAAATAAAAGGAATGTTGGGAAGATAAATGGTCAAATTAGTTATAGAGAGAAAAAGCTATGGTTGTGATATATTTATGCAAATAAAAAAATGTAAGTATAAATATTGTCATTTATATGTTTATTATTTTTGCGCAAAAAATTTCTCAATATAAATTCTTAATAAAATTTTTATTACTTTATAGGAGTTATAAATTGTTATACTACCTTTTCATCTTGATTATTTTTATATCTGAAAAAATTTATATATAAAAAAAATTCAATCATTTTTAGGATTTTTTTCTTATTGTTACCTTTTCCTCTCGATAAATTAATTTTTTTTAAACGACGTCAAAATTATTATTAGGAAATTTATTAGATTATTTAAAAAAATAATAATTGATTGAGAGGAAAAAGTAACAACAATATAAAAAAAAAAATCCTCAAAATGATTGATTTTTTTTATATATAAAAAATTTTTAGATGTAAAAATGATCAAAATGAAAAGTAGTATAACAATTTATAACCCACATAAAGTAATAATTCATCACTTTTTTTAAATGTTTGATTGTGATCCCTTAATGTAAAATGTCTGCATCCGCCCCTGCAGTGAAGGACGAATTATTTTAAGGAAATTATGTACAAAACAAACCTCGCTTCCTTTTAATACCGTTACTATATCAACAACCATTTTTCCATATTTATTACAATGTTTTCTTTCCATTATTTTATTTAAATGATTTCAAGAGTATTTCTAATTTTCTTTTAGTATTTTCCTAACATTTTCTTCATTTATTCAAGTATTCTTTTAGAAGATTTATTTTAAAGTTTAGACACGAATTAAAATTATTGGGGATAAAACTTATAATTTTGCTAATAAATTCTCTCATTTTTTTAGTTATTTTAATGACTTATGTGATAATATATGCATTGGTGGCACTTGGATCATAATAGGATTTGATTTTCTTACTTTAACTTAAAATTAAAAGGGGGGAAAAAAAAAAAAAAAAAAAGTCACCACCAAGCTAAGTCCCGTTTGGTCTCCATTAAATTATATTTTCATTTTTCTCTGTTCTACTTTCAATCACACAAATTTTTATAAAATAATATTGCAAATAAATTGATTTTTTTTTCAACCACTCATTCTCCAAAAAAATACTATTCCACCCATTTTAATTTTTGGAAAATTGGGGATCAAATAAGGGCTAAATACTAACTAAAAATGCATTGGCAATCCTCTAGTCAAAATCTCATATCAAGGTTTTGCTCAAATAGTAATATTCTGTTAAGAGGGAAAAAATTGTAATAATGGACAAGAAAAGGTTAAGGAATAAGCCTCCCAGCCAGAGGAAAACTAACAGAAGCCCTTACCCACACTCAGGGCCGGTCCTGTGATAATGGAGGCCCGAGGCGAGGTCCGTAAATTGGGCCCTCGGACGAAATCAACGTAAAAATTTACGTAAAAATCTAATAACATTTTCAATTATGTACGCAAAAATTTGAGCATTACAAGTTTACGAAAACAATACAAACTTAAAATAACATCCAAAATCCAAAACTATCCCCCAAAAAAATAAATAAATAAATAAATAAATAAATAAATTTGAAGCAAAATTGGGCCCCCTAAGGGTTTTGGGCCTGAGGCTGAGGCCTCAAATGCCTCAGCCCAGGACCGGCCCTGCCCACACTCACAGTGTGCGGGCCTGACGTGAATAAACAATTTCAAATAAAAAAAAAGTGGCCCCCACCGAGCTGTGAGTATAGATAAGGGCTTCTAGCATTTTTTTTTCTGACTTTGTAGCATGACCCAAAGCTTAAATGGTTAAATGGACCATTTTTTTATATAATTAAACTTAGTAATAAGTGACCAACTCTTCTTCATATATATGTTTTTCAAATAAATAATTTGTGCTCATCTTTACCCACATGGAAAATATGAGAGACGTGTATTTTGTTAATTATATAATTTATTGAAAAATAGATCGAGTCATCATGTTTCAATAAAATTATTTTATCAGTACATTACAACTCATTAAATATTTTGATTGATTCTATACATTTATATTGTATGTTCCAAAATTGATATTTTAGCATTATACCAGGGCCAGTTTTGAATCTAGTCACTGTTTGATTATATATAATGTGTTCTTCATTTTCAATTACATACTTCAATGTAATTACATGTATTATCCATTTTTGAATCACTTACTTTTATCTACTTATCAATTAAATCGTATATAATTCTTACCAAATGGAGAATTTGGATTCAATTGAATGGTGAGCACTCTTAATACTATTTCCACACTAAATTCCTCGGTTCAACATAAAATCTATATCCTGCTATCTATAAGTTTGACTCTTGTTGTTAGTGGTTACTAATTAATCGAGTACCGCCAAAATGTACCAAGGATTGGAATCCTCCTTGTTTATGAATATTATGTCCCCATTTGAGCCCCTTTTATCCCCAAAAAATTATTTTTAATAACAAATTCTCCAAATAAAATAATTTTTATGACATTTTGACATCTCATTCCTTAAAAAATTATTATTTCAAAATCTATTAATTCAAAATATGGAAATCTAACAATCTGACTCTCAATATCTTGAGTAAAGATGAGTGAATTACCCAAATGACCGCTGAACTTTGCAAAAAAATGTCCCATAGGTTCTAAATTTAGTGATTTCTGGAAAAAATTTTGCAAAATTCAATGATGAATTATGTGATTTTTAAAGTTCAGTGTTTCCACGAAAATCCTTTGTAAAGTTCAATTATGAATTGGATGATTTGTAAAGTTCAGTGATCCTGTGAAATTTTTTTACAAAATTCAGTGATCATTTAAGTAATTCAGTTGAGTAAAGATACTAGGACAAGGTTGATGATAGGAGAGAAATGACGGACATCTGCGTGTCAGCATCTGTTGGGGTTTAATTTTTTTTCAAACTATCCAATAAGGGATCGATATGTGTCATCCTTGTCATCAAAGCTATCACTATCCATGTTTGTGTAGCATAATTCATCTTTAACTTAGACTTGGTGAACAAATGATATTTATTTTAAAATATGTAAAATAACTTATACATAAGTAAAATTGTTCAAACTTAGCCAAACAATGACCTTGCTCTCTCCAAAAGAATCTCTTATCTTCTTATTCTTTCTTCCCACTTCAGCATTTGTCGTTCCCTTTATCCAGTCTACAGTCCACTTGTCGGTCGTTAACTATTCAAAACTCTACCACCCCATCTCTTCATCTTCTTCAGTAAACTGGATATATGTTTTTGTTTCATTAATTGATCTCATAAAAGTACCATAAATTCCTCTGAGAAGAAAAAAAAGTCCCAGATTTTCTCTAGGCGTTTAAGGCCACTAGTGGTGCCTAAAAGTTCTTGATTGTTGAAGAAGATTGAGAGCTTTCTACAGGTTTGATTATGTATATAAAATTGACTTCTATATTAATTTTTAAATTTCGGATTATAAAGATAAAAAGGACAACTTGACCCAAAAAAAGGGTTTTTTTTTTTTTTTTTTTACTAACTGAATGATATCTCAGCTGAATTGTATGTTTTATTTTAGTATGATCTGGAATTAAGTTATTGAGATTATTGTTTCTTTAACGAAGAAGGTTAAAAATTTTGACCTTTGTCTGCAAATCCGTATATTGAAGAGGAGTAATTACGGATTTCTTTATGTAGTGGTATTGGACAACGTACTGTTTAAATTAAAAATTTTAAAAGTACAGGTGGGGCAAGAGAAGAGAAAAGAACTTTAATATTCGAAGTTGTGTTTTTTAAATGGGACGTTGTGAAGATTTTTTGCAAGATTATTTCTTCTGCATATGCTTATTCTGGTTTCTGAATTTTCTTTTTTCTTTTTTCTTTTTTAATTAATTAATTATTTATTTATTTATTTTTGGTTGTAGATTATGTGAGCAATTTTTAGTCTTTTGATCGTAATTTTTTAATTTTATGTATTTAGAGGATTGAAGATGGCTTCTCTTCAAGGGCCCGTAGTTTGCCCCATGATCAATGCGAAGCAATCCGGAGTGTATTCTGTCCCGATTAGTTCACCTCTACTGAAAGCCAAAGTTATTAGAAGTGGGTTTTGGGGGCTTGTAGGAATCGGCAACGGTAGGACTAATGTAAATTATCGACAAAATTTGCAGAAATGCAAGACTATACGATGTACTTTTAGTTCGTCGTGGAATGGAAATGATAGTAGGGCCGGGAATTCAAATGAGAATGAATCTGATTATGTGAATTCGAGCGTTGTTGAAGCTGGTATGTGGATTGTTCATACACTTGTTTACTCCTAATTCAGTGTATGTGAGTGCATACTACAATGTAAGTGATAATCAAAAGAATCTTAATTTTTTGTTGAGTTATATAAAATTTCTACATGTAGATGCTTTGCTTCCACAAATCATTGTGGATACCTTGCCGTCTGTTACATAATTCATGTTGCTTGTTGATATAATGTTTGTTGATCAGTAGAACTTATAATAATTCATGTTGCTGTCTGTTACATAATTCATGTTACAAATCATTGTGAAATTTCACCCAATAGCTTGTTGATATAATGCCACTTGAGTCTATTAAATAATGCTTGCTAATCTTATTGAATAATGTATACCTAACTGCATTTGTAAAAGTACTAAACAATAATCCACGTGTTTCTACACACAAAACCGCATGTGGAGAGCATTCCAATTAAAATTTAGTTCTATGCCATTGTTTTGAATAGTTGAAGTCAGAAGTGGCCCAGATGGTTTCATGATCAAGATGAGAGATGGCCGGCATTTGAGATGTGCCCATAATAACCCCCAAGGGAGTCATCGGTCAGATTATGCTCCGCACCCTGCAATTGTATTGAAGATGGAAGACGGGACCGGGCTTCTTCTCCCCATAATTGTTTGTATGTTCATCTTTAATATTATGATTACTTTCTATATGCAATATTCCTTAATGAGTGTGAAATAATATTGACTCTTATTATTGGTTCATTCTTGATTCAATTGTCTTTTTCACAGTGGAGATGCCCAGTGTGCTGCTAATGGCTGCTGTACGCAATGTCCAAATTGTATGTTTCATCCTTTTGTTTACAAAATGTTCAAATAAGTTACTTCTTGTCATAACTTATATAAAAGTAACTCTCTAACTTATTGTAAAAATAAGTAATTTACTAATTGCTAGTTTTGTTCTATAAAACATTACCTGTTTTCTAATAAGTAAACTTATTACAATCAAACCTTTTAAGCTTAGCCAAACATGCTTAAAGTTACTTGTGTATTTTATTTTTAAAAGATAATTTTCTGGATTGCCTTTTAGGCTAGGCCTACCATGTATCAAGTGGCAAAGGAAATGATTGAGAAGATGGGCTATACAGTGAGTTTATTCCGTTATCTCTTCAATGGTCAAATTTTTGTTCTTTGCTTGCTTACACTATAGGAATTATTTCTACTTTTCTGTTATTTATTAGTTCTCTTCTTTTTTTTTTCTTTTAGGTGAAACTTGTACGAGTTACCAAGAGAATACATGAGGCATATTTTGCAGAATTACACCTTACAAAGGTAAAGTAAATTGTTATTGTTTCCAGGATTGACAAAATGTAGAAATTTCCGACTTCTGTGACATATTATATTTTCTGACGTGATATTCATCCTGATTGAAGCTGGATAATGAAGCAGAGTGTATCAGATTTGATCTGCGACCGTCAGATGCCATTAACATTGCAGTTAGATGCAAGGTAATTCCGGAGTCAAATTTCTATACCTAAATTTGTCTTCAACGTGCTCCTTACGAATAGACCAGATTCAAATTTTATTGAAGGTCTTACAAGTGTACAATTTTCATAAATGGATGGCAGCTAGCCTTGAATCTGGATCTTTATTGTCTCTGATCTTATATTGAATCCTTTTGTCTAAAAGCACTCAGAGAGAAGATGAATTATTTACTTTAACGTTTTGTCTTCAACAATTTTTTCTTTCATTCTTTTTTTATGCATTTGGAGTTTAAAATGTTATTTTTGTTGCCATTACAAATGTTAAAACATAATAAATTGTGTCGCATTGCACCACGCGAAGTAATGGTGTTTTGGAAGAAAGACAGTTGTTGAAACTGAATTGTGAAAAATTAGATCAAAACTTAGAAATTGTGGACCTTTAAAACATTGCTTTCAAACTGGGGCACACTATATTGAGGATTTATGACCAAAAAGTGTACTATACTACATTTACAGTTGCAGTATCATCATAATATCATTTCAAATAAATATGAATACCAATAAGGGTGCATTTGCTACGTAAATAAATAAAATTTTATGGTTTTTTTTCCTCTGTCTGTCTAGTTGTACAATCTTCTTGGAACAGTTTATTTATGATGATTTTATATGTTTGTAACGGGCATTTTTTCATTTTCACCAGGACTTAGCCTTGGCAGCTATAGTACATGCCCTGTCTAGATTGAACCAATTACCATGAGTTGGATCGAATAATGCATCTTGCTTTTGCTTTTTCAATGTATGGTTTCCTAAAATCAATGATATTTTATACTGTTTCTTAAATTTTTAGGTGCCAATCCAAGTGAACAAATACTTGGTGTATATGGACGGTATGAAGGTTATTGAACCTGAAAAAGTGCCAGTACATAGCTCCTCATCAGATGGCTTATTATTTACTGAGTTGGACAGGTAGATTAGATATCCCCAGTGACCTCTTTTTGTTGTGGTTTATCGGCTACCTTTTTCATGTTTTTGTTGCAAAAGATGCATTTTCTTTGAGTGTTTAGATAAGAAATTCGGTTAGTCCAAAAGAACTGCTAGTACTCGTATGGTCTTATTGTCATTTGAGAGAGTGCATTTATGGAGTATTTTCCATGGCTAATTAACACCTGAAGGGGAAAAGATATGGAAAATGTTTAATAAAGAAATTTGTTTATCTTATGAATTAATGGCCTATTTCTTAATTTCGCGAGTGGTAACTAATGGAACTGTCATCTTTACCTGATTGTTAACCCATGCCTTAGATAATATCAGTAAAGTCTAACTACTTTGTTATTGATACAGACCTAGTGCCCAGCTGTCCATTGAAACAAAGGAGTTTAATCTTGTGCGCAACATGCTAATAGCTGCAGTCGAGGAACGTTACAAGGATGCAGGTATTCTATCTAACTATATGTCTAGGACATCATTTTACAAGTCAGTAACTGTTGTTGTTCAAGTATATTTATTTTTAAAGACACTATTAAACTTCTGCCTAGAAAGCCAGCTGACATTGAGTTTGTTCACTACTTAAATGGTTGCGAGTAACACTAAAAAATTTAAATAGCTTGAATCCCATTTCATAGTAGCTAAGCATATGTAAGCACGTTAATGTCTGGTAGTACTTTTTAAGTGATAAACTTGGGTCATGCAAAATGTATATATAAAAAGTATGTTTGACCAACTTAAATTATAATTTAAGCTTTTCAAACATGCACATAGAATGGGAAAGATTGAGAGGGGCAAGCCAAACTCCACTCCTAAGAAGATTCCAAGCTCAGTCCCAGAACAAGATCATCTTTGAACATATTCGAGGGTTTGGAATTCAAGATTCCGAGTTTCTAGCTTCTGCCAGAGCCCTTTTTTTTTTTTGGAAGCTTTTACACAGAAACTAAATAGTATTTTCTGAAGATTACAAGAAGTGAAAAGGCTTCTCAATGATTTTGAATGTAACCTTCTGGTGTTGTACTGCAGCTCTGTGGAGGGACAAGCTCACTCAGCTTCGCTCAAAAAGGAACTGGACATAGCAGGTCGTCTTGTTCTCTCTCTTTGGTACGTACTACATAATAGGACTCGAAAATAATATAATGTATAAGATTTTAGTTTTGCCTTCTTTCTTAATAGTATTCAGTCTTAAATAGTCTCCCAACAAGACACGCCATTGAGGAATTTTAGATTTTGTGGCTTTCTTTGATTTTCGATCCTATGAGAATAGTGAAATATTTTGTTTTGGGTTTCAGGTACGACAAGCGGATAACTTGTATATAGACTATATGTTTGGTATGTGTGACTCGACAAAATTGTACAAAATTAACGAAGAAAAATGTTAAAATCTTGTGGCTGTCGCGTGCATTTTAGCATATCGAATATGGCTAGATATCATTCTCTGGCTTCTTTAGTAGTTAATAGTGTCTGTTTCCTTTGTATGTATAGTGCTCGCCGATATGTGTATATATAAAACATAATGTAATGCTGATTTGTTTAAACTTTCTGGTTTCTGTCCATAAATAGTTTTTATTTTTTTTCCTCTGATCCTGTTAGTGTTGCCCTGTTCTATAAGATGGGTTGTTAGTGTGGACGATTTGAAAACTTGAACAGTCATATTATCAGTCTATTACGCTTGAAACTCGGGATGAATTCAAAGTATGTGTTTTCACTGTGCCATGGCTGAGATCTTTCATCCTCGACCAAGAAAATGTGTCGATAGTCTCATATGAATAAAATTGACTTTTGAGATTCTACTTGGAACCAGATGTCCATGTTTTTCCTAATGGGCGATTATATAATCAAATCCACTCGACATCGCAAGACTGGACATTCCTTTTATCTAATTAAAATTATGTTTTTTGAGAAAAAAAAATTATTATAAAGACACAATACAACGAAAATTGAGAAATTTAATCTAGAAAATGTATTAAAGTTGGACAATTGGATTTTATATTCTGATTAAGCATTTTTGAGTGAGCTTAAAACTTTACTTTCAAGTAAATTTTGATTTTCAAACAGGATGAGTTTTATTATTTGTCCTGAACCTTCGAGAAAAGTAGTAGACTTACCTTTAACGAGGAAATGGTGCCTTTGATCATTTTTCTAAAGGGACAAAAAAACTAATAATAATAAATAAATAAAATAAAAAATAAATGCAAAAATTTGAAAGATAAAAAGCTGAGAATTTAAATAAACAGAAAAAGGGCTTGAACACCCTTAGAGAGAGAGAGAGAGAGACCCTTTGAGGTGATTCGTTACCAAACACACATCGATCAATCCAAACTATAGTAGATGGTAACACACATCGATAGATCATCAACAAGGTTAGCTTTGTGTATCAAACCTTGGTTTACAGTTAAGTAATGGTAATGGAAATGAATTGAATTTTTGTATTATAGTTAGGAATGACAATCGGGCTCGTTGGCTCGGATTGTTCGTGGCTCGGCCTGGAAAAAGTCTGAGCCGGTTCGGCTCGAGGCTCAGGCCGAGCCCCATTTTGGGTTCACCGACTCGAGTTCACAAGCCTATATATATATATTTTAAAGGCAACAGACTGCTACATTAAAAAAGGGGCAGTCTCGAAAAGGCTCGAGCCGAAATCTTGTGTTGAGTTTAATTTTTTTGGCCGAGAAAAAAGCTCAGCTTGGGCCTAAGAAAAAGTTCGCTCATTTTATTCGAGCCTCGAATTTCGACTTATGAGCCGACTCAACTCTTTTCGTTGATATCCCTAATTATATTCGGGATGATTCACATGTTTTAGAGTTTAATATACACTTATTTAGGTTGAGTGATGGATGTAGGGGAAGTTGGTTGACAAATTGAGGTCTTTAGGGGAGGAGATCGTCGAAAATGGCGATCTCCGTTGGAGAAGAAGGCCCCACGGGCGTCCTTTCAAATGGACAAATGCCGACATCTGGGTCGTCTTTTTTAAGATGGCCCAGTTTTTTAATTAATTATTTATGTATTTTTTTAAAAAAAAAATCTTATTTTTTTTCAATATTCAACACTTTTTAATATACTTTCTTTAATTTTTAATTTTTTTTAATAATTTCCTTTAATTTAATTTTTCTTTCTATTTAATTATTTTCCCTTTATATTTTTATCTTTAATTCTTATTTTTGTTTTTATTTATAATTTGAATCCTTTTTTAGTTATTCTCTTTTCAATCCCCCCCTTTTTTTTAACTCTTTTTGTATTTTTTTTGTTCTTTTTATATAATTTATTTTTTATTAGCATGCCATATAAAATGAATTAATTTCTTCCGTATAGTAGTTACAAATTTGTTAGTTTAATTTATTGATATTATACTTTATTCTATTATCTCTCTTGTACAAGGTTCTAACGTTTGAAATTTTGTAGGATGCAATGAGACAGATTATCGACAAAGTTACGTCGAATTGTAGCTTTACCAATTTTATGACGGTATTGGAGTTGCTCGATGATGAGCACGCAGACAGGCTACGCCATTCTTGCATATGGCCCTTGTTTTTTACCATTGTCACTGGACTGAAATGTATGAGTTAAACAGTAACGAGGGCTCGTATTCCTAAAAATATGGAGCTGTTGTACAAATATTTTCATTGACAAATGATAGTAAACTGGCACAGTTAGGGGATGCATTTAGGGCATGCGACCAGATGCTCGACAAGTTGAAGTGGGGCTCAGTACTCATCCTTGAGAGCGTACTGAGGTGTCATTACAAAAAAGATATCGATTGACTTTTCCATTTTGAAGCTTTTAATGTTATCGATGCCTTCAACAACTATCCATGGGCGAAAATGCTATGAGGATACTTTACGTGTCTTTAGGAGGGGCATTTGATGTCCAAGGAGGATAAAGCTCGAGTAGAAGTATGATGCATATGGCTTGGCATTGCAGTTAAATATTTAACATAATGTACGTTAAATTTTTTTTTATTAAATTTGTATATAATAATTATAAGTGATGTAGATATAGGTATATGAGTCTGTCCCATCTTGGCTGGCTGGTATGTGAGGAGAAGGGAAGCTGTTGCCTATGGATGTGTCATTGCCAAGCACAAGACAGGCCACTTGCTAAACAATTATTAGTTTTCATCAACGATCTTGAGTTGAGATTATACATTTGCGATTTATATTATTTGTCATTTCAAAATCTCAATACATAATCACTAAATTGTTGAAATGTCAATATGTTAGCTTGAAGTCCTTACTGAGTTAACAGTGTCGACGGAGGAGGTGTGAGTGAATTATCCATTATGTTTGCTCAAGACGACCAGATGCCTAAGTCCGTCTTCGATTGAAATGGGACATTTTGTGTTGTAATATTTTAATTAAGTTATTAATTTGTAATATTCTCATTTGTGTAGGAACGTTGTCCAGTTGATCGATCATCGCCTTCGTCGAGGAGATCATTACCACCGATGAGATCACCTTCTTGTGCATCCAAACACATCACCCATAGATCTCATGTACCTAATCATAGTACCTCCACTGATAACTTGTTTGAATGTCTAACTAAAGTTATCAGGGAGGAGGTAGGAGCGCTACGAGACGAGATAGGGGCATTGCAATGGGAGATAAGGGATATAGTAGAGTTATGACATGATACAGAAGACTACTAACCGATTTAGGAAACTTTCATAATGAGGCCACAGCGCTATGAGGGGGTGATAGAGGGATAAGCAGTGCAAGTGTTGGAGAGACTGGTGGTCCTCGGGGACTGAGAGAATAGCGAAGGTACCAAAGGAGAGGATCACATAGGGTATGATGATTCATCATAGCCATCGGACTCTACATTCGAATCTTTTTTTATATTTCTGGAAGGGGATGGCCACGATGATGTCCTAGATGGAGGATCGTATAGTGCCTAGGAGGAAAGGGTTGGTAATGTTCAGGATGGAGGGAGAGACCTGATAGTTATGGAGCTAGTAATCATAGGGCCGACCTAAGATGTTACAGTGCCCAGGACAAAAAGGGTGTAACAGAGGATATAATGGTGGCTGGGACGAAAGGAGTAATGGAGCTGGTGACTGTTGGAATAGCCGAGGAAGTGATAGAGGGGATACCAGAAAAGGTGGTAGAAGATGTGAAGGCTGTGGTACCGAAGGGGGTGGTGGAGAAAGTGGTCGACGAAAGATTATTTACCTGTGAAATGATGGGAAACAAAGTACGAGAACCTAATTATCGCTTTCTAGAAAAACGATGATTGAACATCAAATAGGCTTGATTGGAAACAATTGCAAGTTTAAAAATCAAATAGAGAATTATTCGAATATGAAATGGCAAGAAATAAAGTACGGGGGTCTAATTGTAACTTTTAATAGTTGATTCGAAACATAAATGGCGATTGAAGATCAAATATGTTCAATTGGAAGCAATTGCAAGTTTGAAAATCAAACAAAAGATTATTCGAATGTGAAATGACGGGAAACAAAGTATAGGAACATAATTGTAACTTTTTAATAGTTTATTTGGAACATAAAATGGTGATCGAAGATCAAATAAGCTCAATTGGAAGCAATTGCAAGTTTCAAAATCAAATGGAAGGTTATTCAAATGTGAAATGATAGGAAACAAAGTAGGGGAACTTATTTACAATCTTTTTATAATTGATTCAGAACATAAAACGGTGTCGAAGATCAAATATGTTCAATTGGAAGCAATTGCAAG
Source organism: Olea europaea var. sylvestris (assembly GCF_002742605.1). Classification (NCBI taxonomy): domain Eukaryota; kingdom Viridiplantae; phylum Streptophyta; class Magnoliopsida; order Lamiales; family Oleaceae; genus Olea; species Olea europaea. The sequence continues at coordinate 3,311,397 of NC_036241.1, read as the reverse complement.
TTTTAAAATCGAATGGGGTATTATTTGAAAGCGAAATGGTAGGAAACAAAGTATTGGGACCTAATTGCAACTTTTTATAGTTGATTCAAAACGTAAAACGGTGATTGAAGATCAAATAGGCTCAATTAGAAGCAATTACAAGTTTAAAAATCGAACGAAAGATTATTTGAATGTGAAATGGTGAGAAACAAAGTATGGGGACCTAATTACAACTTTCTAATAGTTGATTCATAACATAAAATGGTGATAAAAGATCAAATGTGCTCAATTGGAAGCAATTGCAAGTTCAAAAATCGAACAAGAAGATTTTTTCAAATGTGAAATGGTAGGAAACAAAGTATGGGGACTTGATTTGAAACTTTCTAACAGTTGATTTTAAATATAAAACATTGATCGGAGATTAAATAAGTTCAATTGGAAGCAATTACAAGTTTTAAAATCAAACCGAAGATTATTCAAATTTGAATTAGCGGGAAACAAAGTATGGAGGACCTAATTACAACATTCTAATAGTTGATTTGAAACATAAAACGGTCATCAAAGATTAAATAAGCTCAATTGGAAGTAATTGCTTTTTTTTTTTTTTTTTTACTAACTGAATGATATCTCAGCTGAATTGTATGTTTTATTTTAGTATGATCTGGAATTAAGTTATTGAGATTATTGTTTCTTTAACAAAGAAGGTTAAAAATTTTGACCTTTGTCTGCAAATCCGTATATTGAAGAGGAGTAATTACGGATTTCTTTATGTAGTGGTATTGGACAACGTACTGTTTAAATTAAAAATTTTAAAAGTACAGGTGGGGCAAGAGAAGAGAAAAGAACTTTAATATTCGAAGTTGTGTTTTTTAAATGGGACGTTGTGAAGATTTTTTGCAAGATTATTTCTTCTGCATATGCTTATTCTGGTTTCTGAATTTTCTTTTTTCTTTTTTCTTTTTTAATTAATTAATTATTTATTTATTTATTTTTGGTTGTAGATTATGTGAGCAATTTTTAGTCTTTTGATCGTAATTTTTTAATTTTATGTATTTAGAGGATTGAAGATGGCTTCTCTTCAAGGGCCCGTAGTTTGCCCCATGATCAATGCGAAGCAATCCGGAGTGTATTCTGTCCCGATTAGTTCACCTCTACTGAAAGCCAAAGTTATTAGAAGTGGGTTTTGGGGGCTTGTAGGAATCGGCAACGGTAGGGCTAATGTAAATTATCGACAAAATTTGCAGAAATGCAAGACTATACGATGTACTTTTAGTTCGTCGTGGAATGGAAATGATAGTATGGCCGGGAATTCAAATGAGAATGAGTCTGATTATGTGAATTCGAGCGTTGTTGAAGCTGGTATGTGGATTGTTCAAACACTTGTTTTCTCCTAATTCAGTGTATGTGAGTGCATACTACAACGTAAGTGATAATCAAAAGAATCTTAAATTTTTGTTGAGTTATATGGAATTTCTACATGTAGATGCTTTGTTTCCACAAATCATTGTGGATACCTTGCCGTCTGTTACATAATTTATGTTGCTTGTTGATATAATGTTTGTTGATCAGTAGAAATTATAATAATTCATGTTGCGGTCTGTTACATAATTCATGTTACAAATCATTGTGGAATTTCACCCAATAACTTGTTGATATAATGCCACTTGAGTCTATTATATAATGCTTTCAGATCTTATTGAATAATGTATACCTAATTTCATTTATATAAGTACTAAACAATAATCCACGTGTTTCTACACATAAAACCGCATGTGGAGAGCATTCCAATTAAAATTTAGTTCAATGCCATTGTTTTGAATAGTTGAGGTCAGAAGTGGCCCAGATGGTTTCATGATCAAGATGAGAGATGGCCGGCATTTGAGATGTGCCCATAATAACCCCCAAGGGAGTCATCGGCCAGATTATGCTCCGCACCCTGCAATTGTATTGAAGATGGAAGACGGGACCGGGCTTCTTCTCCCCATAATTGTTTGTATGTTCATCTTTAATATTATCATTACTTTCTATATGCAACATTCCTTAATGAGTGTGAGTTAATATTGCTTCATTCTTGATTCAATTGTCTTTTTAACAGTGGAGATGCCCAGTGTGCTGCTAATGGCAGCTGTACGCAATGTCCAAATTGTATGTTTCATCCTTTTGTTTACAAAATGTTCAAATAAGTTACTTCTTGTCATAACTTATTTAAAATATAACTCTCTAAACTTATTGTAAAAATAAGTAATTTACTAATTTCTAGTTTTGTTCTATGAAACATCACCTGTTTTCTAATAAGTAAACTTAGTAGAATCAAACTTTTTAAGCTTAGCCACACATGCTTAAAGTTACTTGTGTATTTTAATTTTAAAAGATAATTTTCTGGATTGCCTTTTAGGCTAGGCCTACCATGTATCAAGTGGCAAAGGAAATGATTGAGAAGATGGGCTATACAGTGAGTTTATTCAGTTATTTCTTCAATGGTCAAATTTTTGTTCTTTGCTTGCTTACCCTATAGGAATTATTTCTACTTTTTCTGTCATTTATTAGTTCTCTTCTTTTTTTTAGGTGAAACTTGTACGAGTTACCAAGAGAATACATGAGGCATATTTTGCAGAGTTACACCTTACAAAGGTAAAGTAAATTGTTATTGTTTCCAGGATTGAATAAAATGTAGAAATTTCCGACTTCTGTGACATATTTATATTTTCTGACGTGATAATCATCCTGATTGCAGTTGGATAATGAAGCAGAGTGTATCAGATTTGATCTGCGACCGTCAGATGCCATTAACATTGCGGTTAGATGCAAGGTAATTCCGGAGACAAATTTCTGTACCTAAATTTGTCTTCAACATGCTCCTTACAAATAGACCAGATTCAAATTTTATTGAAGGTCTTATAAGTGTTCAATTTTCATAAATGGATGGCAGCTAGCCTTGAATCTGGATCTTTATTGTCTCTGATCTTATATTGAATCCTTTTGTCTAAAAGCACTCAGAGAGAAGATGAATTATTTACTTTAACCTTTTGTCTTCAACAATTTTTTCTTTCATTCTTTTTTTATGCATTTGGAGTTTAAAATGTTGTTTTTGTTGCCATTACAAATGTTAAAACATAATAAATTGTCACATTGCACCACGCGAAGTAATGGTGTTTTGGAAGAAAGACAGTTGTTGAAACTGAATTGTGAAAAATTAGATCGAAACTGAATTGTGAAAAATTAGATCGAAACTGAATTGTGAAAACTTAGAAATTGTGGACCTTTAAAACATTGCTTTCAAACTGGGGCACACTATATTGAGGATTTATGACCAAAAAGTGTACTATACTGCATTTACAGTTGCAGTATCATCATAATATCATTTCAAATATATATGAATACCAATAAGGGTGCATTTGCTACGAAAATAAATAAAATTTTATGGTGTTTTTTTCCTCTGTCTGTCTAGTTGTACAATCGTCTTGAACAGTTTATTTATGATGATTTTATATGTTTGTAATGGGCATTTTTTCATTTTCACCTGGACTTAGCCTTGGCAGCTATAGTACATGCCCTGTCTAGATTGAACCAATTACCATGAGTTGGATCGAATAATGCATCTTGCTTTTGCTTTTTCAATGTATGGTTTCCTAAAATCAATGATATTTTATACTGTTTCTTAAATTTTTAGGTGCCAATCCAAGTGAACAAATACTTGGTGTATATGGACGGTATGAAGGTTATTGAACCTGAAAAAGTGCCAGTACATAGCTCCTCATCAGATGGCTTATTATTTACTGAGTTGGACAGGTAGATTAGATATCCCCAGTGACCTCTTTTTGTTGTGGTTTATCGGCTACCTTTTTCATGTTTTTGTTGCAAAAGATGCATTTTCTTTGAGTGTTTAGATACGAAATTCGGTTAGTCCAAAAGAACTGCTAGTACTCGTATGTTCTTATTGTCATTTGAGAGAGTGCATTTATGGAGTATTTTCCATGGCTAATTAACACCTGAAGGGGAAAAGATATGGAAAATCTTTAATAAAGAAATTTGTTTATCTTATGAATTAATGACCTATTTCTTAATTTCTCGAGTGGTAACTAATGGAACTGTCATCTTTACCTGATTGTTAACCCATGCCTTAGATAATATCAGTATAGTCTAACTACTTTGTTATTGATACAGACCTAGTGCCCAGCTGTCCATTGAAACAAAGGAGTTTAATCTTGTGCGCAACATGCTAATAGCTGCAGTCGAGGAACGTTACAAGGATGCAGGTATTCTATCTAACTATATGTCTAGGACATCATTTTACAAGTCAGTAACTGTTGTTGTTCAAGTATATTTGTTTTTAAAGACACTATTAAACTTCTGCCTAGAAAGCCAGCTGACATTGAGTTTGTTCATTACTTAAATGGTTGCGAGTAACACTAAAAAATTTAAATAGCTCGAATCCCATTTCATAGTAGCTAAGCATATGTAAGCACGTTAATATCTGGTAGTACTTTTTAAGTGATAAACTTGGGTCATGCAAAATGTATAGATAAAAAGTATGTTTGACCAACTTAAATTATAATTTAAGCTTTTCAAACATGCACATATAATGGGAAAGATTGAGAGGGGCAAGCCAAACTCCACTCCTAAGAAGACTCCAAGCTCAGTCCCAGAACAAGATCATCTTTGAACATATTCGAGGGTTTGGAATTCAAGATTCCGAGTTTCTAGCTTCTGCCAGAGCCCCCTTTTTTTTTTTTTTTTGGAACCTTTTACACAGAAACTAAATACTATTTTCTGAAGATTACAAGAAGTAAAAAAGCTTCTCAATGATTTTGAATGTAACCTTCTGGTGTTGTACTGCAGCTCTGTGGAGGGACAAGCTCACTCAGCTTCGCTCAAAAAGGAACTGGACATAGCAGGTCGTCTTGTTCTCTCTCTTTGGTACGTACTACATAATAGGACTCGAAAATAATATAATGTATAAGATTTTAGTTTTGCCTTCTTTCTTAGTAGTATTCAGTCTTAAATAGTCTCCCAACAAGACACGCCATTGAGGAATTTTAGATTTTGTGGCTTTCTTTGATTTTCGATCCTATGAGAATAGTGAAATATTTTGTTTTGGGTTTCAGGTACGACAGGCGGATAACTTGTATATAGACTATATGTTTGGTATGTGTGACTCAACAAAATTGTACAAAATTAACGAAGAAAAATGTTAAAATCTTGTGGCTGTTGCGTGCATTTTAGCATATCGAATATGGCTAGATATCATTCTCTGGCTTCTTTAGTAGTTAATAGTGTCTGTTTTCTTTGTATGTATAGTGCTCGCCGATATGTGTATATATAAAACATAATGTAATGCTGATTTGTTTAAACTTTCTGGTTTCTGTCCATAAATAGTTTTTATTTTTTTATTTTTATTTTTTTTCCTCTGATCCTGTTAGTGTTGCCTGTTCTATAAGATGGGTTGTTAGTGTGGACGATTTGAAAACTCGAACAGTCATATTATCAGTCTGTTACGCTTGACACTTGGGATGAATTCAAAGTAGGTGTTTTCACCGTGCCATGGCTGAGATCTTTCATCCTCGACCAAGAAAATGTGTCGATAGTTGTTGATGGTCGATAGTCTCATATGAATAAAATTGACTTTTGAGATTCTACTTGGAACCAGATGTCCATGTTCTTCCTAATAGGCGATTATATAATCAAATCAACTCGACATCTCAAGAGTGGACATTTCTTTTATCTAATTAAAATTATGTTTTTTGAGAAAAAAAAATTATTATAAAGACACAATACAACGAAAATTGAGAAATTTAATCTAGAAAATGTATTAAAGTTGGACAATTGGATTTGATATTCTGATTAAGCATTTTTGAGTGAGCTTAAAACTTTACTTTCAAGTAAATTTTGATTTTCAAACAGGATGAGTTTTATTATTTGTCCTGAACCTTCGAGAAAAGTAGTAGACTTACCTTTAACGAGGAAATGGTGCCTTTGATCATTTTTCTAAAGGGACAAAAAAACTAATAATAATAAATAAATAAAATAAAAAATAAATGCAAAAATTTGAAAGATAAAAAGCTGAGAATTTAAATAAACAGAAAAAGGGCTTGAACACCCTTAGAGAGAGAGAGAGACCCTTTGAGGTGATTCGTTACCAAACACACATCGATCAATCCAAACTATAGTAGATGGTAACACACATCGATAGATCATCAACAAGGTTAGCTTTGTGTATCAAACCTTAGTTTACAGTTAAGTAATGGTAATGGAAATGAATTGAATTTTTGTATTATAGTTAGGAATGACAATCAGGCTCGTTGGCTCGGATTGTTCGTGGCTTGGCCTGGAAAAAGTCTGAGCCGGTTCGGCTCGAGGCTCAGGCCGAGCCCCATTTTGGGTTCACCGACTCGAGTTCACAAGCCTATATATATATATTTTAAAGGCAACAGACTGCTACATTAAAAAAGGGGCAGTCTCGAAAAGGCTCGAGCCGAAATCTTGTGATGAGTTTAATTTTTTTGGCCGAGAAAAAAGCTCAGCTTGGGCCTAAAAAAAAGTTCGCTCATTTTATTCGAGCCTCGAATTTCGACTTATGAGCCGACTCAACTCTTTTCGTTGATATCCCTAATTATATTCGGGATGATTCACATGTTTTAGAGTTTAATATACACTTATTTAGGTTGAGTGATGGATGTAGGGGAAGTTGGTTGACAAATTGAGGTCTTTAGGGGAGGAGATCGTCGAAAATGGCGATCTCCGTTGGAGAAGAAGGCCCCACGGGCGTCCTTTCAAATGGACAAATGCCGACATCTGGGTCGTCTTTTTTAAGATGGCCCAGTTTTTTAATTAATTATTTATGTATTTTTTTAAAAAAAAAATCTTATTTTTTTTTTCAATATTCAACACTTTTTAATATACTTTCTTTAATTTTTAATTTTTTTTAATAATTTCCTTTAATTTAATTTTTCTTTCTATTTAATTATTTTCCCTTTATATTTTTATCTTTAATTCTTATTTTTGTTTTTATTTATAATTTGAATCCTTTTTTAGTTATTCTCTTTTCAATCCCCCCCTTTTTTTTAACTCTTTTTGTATTTTTTTTGTTCTTTTTATATAATTTATTTTTTATTAGCATGCCATATAAAATGAATTAATTTCTTCCGTATAGTAGTTACAAATTTGTTAGTTTAATTTATTGATATTATACTTTATTCTATTATCTCTCTTGTACAAGGTTCTAACGTTTGAAATTTTGTAGGATGCAATGAGACAGATTATCGACAAAGTTACGTCGAATTGTAGCTTTACCAATTTTATGACGGTATTGGAGTTGCTCGATGATGAGCACGCAGACAGGCTACGCCATTCTTGCATATGGCCCTTGTTTTTTACCATTGTCACTGGACTGAAATGTATGAGTTAAACAGTAACGAGGGCTCGTATTCCTAAAAATATGGAGCTGTTGTACAAATATTTTCATTGACAAATGATAGTAAACTGGCACAGTTAGGGGATGCATTTAGGGCATGCGACCAGATGCTCGACAAGTTGAAGTGGGGCTCAGTACTCATCCTTGAGAGCGTACTGAGGTGTCATTACAAAAAAGATATCGATTGACTTTTCCATTTTGAAGCTTTTAATGTTATCGATGCCTTCAACAACTATCCATGGGCGAAAATGCTATGAGGATACTTTACGTGTCTTTAGGAGGGGCATTTGATGTCCAAGGAGGATAAAGCTCGAGTAGAAGTATGATGCATATGGCTTGGCATTGCAGTTAAATATTTAACATAATGTACGTTAAATTTTTTTTTATTAAATTTGTATATAATAATTATAAGTGATGTAGATATAGGTATATGAGTCTGTCCCATCTTGGCTGGCTGGTATGTGAGGAGAAGGGAAACTGTTGCCTATGGATGTGTCATTGCCAAGCACAAGACAGGCCACTTGCTAAACAATTATTAGTTTTCATCAACGATCTTGAGTTGAGATTATACATTTGCGATTTATATTATTTGTCATTTCAAAATCTCAATACATAATCACTAAATTGTTGAAATGTCAATATGTTAGCTTGAAGTCCTTACTGAGTTAACAGTGTCGACGGAGGAGGTGTGAGTGAATTATCCATTATGTTTGCTCAAGACGACCAGATGCCTAAGTCCGTCTTCGATTGAAATGGGACATTTTGTGTTGTAATATTTTAATTAAGTTATTAATTTGTAATATTCTCATTTGTGTAGGAACGTTGTCCAGTTGATCGATCATCGCCTTCGTCGGGGAGATCATTACCACCGATGAAATCACCTTCTTGTGCATCCAAACACATCACCCATAGATCTCATGTACCTAATCATAGTACCTCCACTGATAACTTGTTTGAATGTCTAACTAAAGTTATCAGGGAGGAGGTAGGAGCGCTACGAGACGAGATAGGGGCATTGCAATGGGAGATAAGGGATATAGTAGAGTTATGACATGATACAGAAGACTACTAACCGATTTAGGAAACTTTCATAATGAGGCCACAGCGCTATGAGGGGGTGATAGAGGGATAAGCAGTGCAAGTGTTGGAGAGACTGGTGGTCCTCGGGGACTGAGAGAATAGCGAAGGTACCAAAGGAGAGGATCACATAGGGTATGATGATTCATCATAGCCATCGGACTCTACATTCGAATCTTTTTTTATATTTCTGGAAGGGGATGGCCACGATGATGTCCTAGATGGAGGATCGTATAGTGCCTAGGAGGAAAGGGTTGGTAATGTTCAGGATGGAGGGAGAGACCTGATAGTTATGGAGCTAGTAATCATAGGGCCGACCTAAGATGTTACAGTGCCCAGGACAAAAAGGGTGTAACAGAGGATATAATGGTGGCTGGGACGAAAGGAGTAATGGAGCTGGTGACTGTTGGAATAGCCGAGGAAGTGATAGAGGGGATACCAGAAAAGGTGGTAGAAGATGTGAAGGCTGTGGTACCGAAGGGGGTGGTGGAGAAAGTGGTCGACGAAAGATTATTTACCTGTGAAATGATGGGAAACAAAGTACGAGAACCTAATTATCGCTTTCTAGAAAAACGATGATTGAACATCAAATAGGCTTGATTGGAAACAATTGCAAGTTTAAAAATCAAATAGAGAATTATTCGAATATGAAATGGCAAGAAATAAAGTACGGGGGTCTAATTGTAACTTTTAATAGTTGATTCGAAACATAAATGGCGATTGAAGATCAAATATGTTCAATTGGAAGCAATTGCAAGTTTGAAAATCAAACAAAAGATTATTCGAATGTGAAATGACGGGAAACAAAGTATAGGAACATAATTGTAACTTTTTAATAGTTTATTTGGAACATAAAACGGTGATCGAAGATCAAATAAGCTCAATTGGAAGCAATTGCAAGTTTCAAAATCAAATGGAAGGTTATTCAAATGTGAAATGATAGGAAACAAAGTAGGGGAACTTATTTACAATCTTTTTATAATTGATTCAGAACATAAAACGGTGTCGAAGATCAAATATGTTCAATTGGAAGCAATTGCAAGTTTTAAAATCGAATGGGGTATTATTTGAAAGCGAAATGGTAGGAAACAAAGTATTGGGACCTAATTGCAACTTTTTATAGTTGATTCAAAACGTAAAACGGTGATTGAAGATCAAATAGGCTCAATTAGAAGCAATTACAAGTTTAAAAATCGAACGAAAGATTATTTGAATGTGAAATGGTGAGAAACAAAGTATGGGGACCTAATTACAACTTTCTAATAGTTGATTCATAACATAAAATGGTGATAAAAGATCAAATGTGCTCAATTGGAAGCAATTGCAAGTTCAAAAATCGAACAAGAAGATTTTTTCAAATGTGAAATGGTAGGAAACAAAGTATGGGGACTTGATTTGAAACTTTCTAACAGTTGATTTTAAATATAAAACATTGATCGGAGATTAAATAAGTTCAATTGGAAGCAATTACAAGTTTTAAAATCAAACCGAAGATTATTCAAATTTGAATTAGCGGGAAACAAAGTATGGAGGACCTAATTACAACATTCTAATAGTTGATTTGAAACATAAAACGGTCATCAAAGATTAAATAAGCTCAATTGGAAGTAATTGCAAGTTTAAAAATTGAACGAAAAATTTCTACAAGTACGTTTTTCACGCATCTCAGGAGTTTATCTTCCTGAGTTGCGATTAGCATACTTGTACAACTCTGTAATTCTGCACGTCAATCATGAAATCATTGTTATAGCTTGTTATGAATATGTTCAATCATTGTGAGAATTGATAACTATCGATCCTTTTTAATAATATATTGAGCAACTCTACATTGTTTGACGTCATTATGTTGTATCGACGTCCTGGAGAATGTGATCGTGCCAAGAGTTCAATTCCCATATTTGTCAGATACTCCCATGTAAGACGTGATTTACTTCTATTTCAACCATAAACTTGTTACATTTTTCAAAAATTGTAAACTTCTATAGTTATCCTAAACAACGCAACGATGCCACTGCCTCAATACTTACTCTTTAGGTTGCTTTGTGTATGGTATATGCAATACCTATAATGTGCTTCGAAAAAAACTTCAGCGACATAATTTATTTTAGGCTGTTCCCAATTAGTTACAAAGGTAAGGTTATCGACGTCCCTGAACGAAAGAAGGTAAATTAGGATGTTAGTAACTTGACATGAAGCAATAATCAACTTACCTTTGTATCTAACTTTTAAGGTTGTACCGTCAACTAAAATTAGGGGTCGCATCGCATTTCGAAATCTTTGAATGCATTGTCCAACAATCATGAAAAAATATTTGAAGCGATTGTCGCCCTCTATCTCAATAAACAATGCCGAGTCAAGATTAGTTATCCCAATATTATAGCAATACTTGGCCAATTTAGCATAAATTCTCATTGGCTGAAACCATTAAATTCTCCAACACACATTCTTTGATCTTTCAGATCTTTTGGTAACTCATGACCATTCTTGTATTCTTGGGCGACATCGTTGATGATGTTCGAAGGTTTATAGGTCATCCTTGAGTATTGAAATTTGTTTATTATTTGTCAACCAATAAATTATGTTCAAGCTTGTTTGTGTTCATTTAGACAAATACACACTTTTCAAATATATTCTCGTGTATACTTGCGATTTATAAAGAATTCGATTGTATCCATCTTTATCGCTTGCAAATATCAATGGCAACTGTCGTCAACTCAGATAATTGTGTACATCGGCTTATTTCATTTCTTCAATTTAAACTCAAAGTTGTGTTTCAATGCAATTTGGTGCACTACTTCCTGTAAATCTATCTTCGTTTCAAACAGTTACTCGACATGCAAATTTTCATATCGAAAATCACACTCCACTAATTATAGGGCCGTTCACTCATTTCAACCTGTGAGTTCTTACCCAACTCGAGATAAAACAATCAAATTCTCATTTATAAATTTATTTTCATTCTTGTTGTCTTGAACTACCAAAAGAATTTTGTGCATAACAGTGAGGTCATGGTGAAGAACAACTATTTAGAGAATAACCAGATTATCTTCACAAGATATCTCCTATGTGTCTAAAAAAATCATTCACATTTACAATCCCTTCAATCGGAATCTTATGTATTCATTCTCAAGAACAATCTTCCAATGTGTTTTAAAAAAATCATTCACATTTACTATCCCTTCAATCAGAATCTTCATATTCACTCTCGTGAACATTCTTCACCATTAAAGTTACATGAATAGGAGTCGGGCAATTTTGGTTCAATTCATTTAGAAATTTTATTTCAGCTTCAGAATTAGCATTTACATTTGGAATTGAAATGAATGTGTGCTTGTTGAATAGAAATCCCAATTCCGTATCGTATTGAGTGTGATCGATGTTGAGCTTGTTCCTTAAATCATTGTACATTTTCCACATATGATGTACTCGATGTTATCACAATTTCAATAGCATTATGTCTTTCACTAGTCCATTTTTATGTCCATCGATCATTTTCGTTCATTTCAAATTCACCAAAGTAACAAAGTCGAAACTATAGTTGATCTATATCTGCATTATGAAATATATAAATATTTTTTTTAAAAATAGATAATAAAGGCAAAAAAAGTCTTTTGGCTAGGCCGACTATTAACAATCAACCTAGCCGATTTTCTCTGCATTATTTTTTTGTTGAAAGGTCTATATTACCCTTAATGAAATGGTTCTTTCTATACTGAAACATATATCCTAGTCTTTTAAACATTTCTACTTTGAATATTTTAATATAAATTCATTCTATGATCTAATAAATAAGAATAATCTGCAACATATATTTTGTATTTTTTAATTAAAATGCTACATTCTTCAAATGGTAAATTTATATTTTCTAATTGAGATGTAATATTCTTTATTTTTTCTAACATTTTTTCTAATAGATTATCTAATCTTTCAATTGTATATCCTGGAATTTATTTATAATCATCAATTAATCCCTGCGATTCTTTAAGATCTTAAAAAGATTCATTCTAATTTTAGCAAAAATTTAATAGTTTTACCTTAGATTTGATCTAGACTTTTATTTTTAGAATCGAGTGACCTTCGAGCTTTGAATCTGTAAACTGTTTCCTTCAACGACCTCCTGCCTTTATGGAATTGTTACTATTTCAGCTACTTGCTCTCACTGTATCAACTTTTAAAAAATAAAATTCTAGACTTCTGCTAAAGAAAAACTTTCTTTTTGCTAAAATATTAAGGAAACTTTTTTATCAAATCTTTCAAGAATCTATAGGAATAAAGATTTAGAAACTCATATTCATATAAAAAATATTGGAATTTTATTTCTATCAGAATTTATACAAGACTTCTATTTGGTACAAAGAGATATCCAGAAAAACTTGATTTTCTAACTGAGAATGATTTTTTGAGTAGCTATTGCTTACAACTCGAGATTTCGAGATAAGATGATCTTTCTCTATAGCAATGTCCTATTTATACAAGTTTATGAGACTCTATTACATCATTGAGTACATCAACAAGGCACACTTGCCTCTCTATTTTTCCTACTTGGGCCTACATGTTGCTTCAACTTTTTATTCAAATAGCATATTTTTCTATTATTACTCTTTATCTTCAATGTCTTTACATGCAGCTGTACACCTTTGTCAAAGGTGCTCTATTATTGTCCTCTTCCTTTATTTCTTCACATGCAGCTGGGGCATTCCCTTAGCTGGCAGACTTCTTTTATAGTAGTAGGATATCCTGAAAATTGATGTATATCAAATCTTGTAATATAATCTTTTAAGATTTTTGATTTTCCATATCCTCCATTGGATACAACATCCAATTTTCATATTGGCACAAGTACGAGAATTTTTTATCAAACAAATTTTTGGCAATGTTGTAGATGGCTTTAGTTCCAAGCGCTCTTCTATGTATGATCCATGATTTTGTCACTGTTGGAACTTTTCTATTATTTTCTGTAACATCAATTTGGAATTGGTTGCAACTTATCTAATTGAGATTATGTGTTCAACTGGATAGTAAACAACTCCATCATATTCTAGACTGATTGAATAGAATTTCAGATATATTTTTCTTCTCTTGACAAATCTGGATACTTATTTAATGAATATGTCATCAAACTTTGAAATTTCAATAAAATCTTTTCCTGGATAAATCAAATCCATGAATCCATAGTTTGCCATAATTTTTACAAATGAAGGGTTTCCTCCTTCCATGGCTGTTATTTTGGGATAAACATTATTTTTCGGAGAAATGAAATATGAATCACTCATTTTTATTTCATAAGCAATTTTGACTATTTCAGCATATTTTTCTTCTTTTGGATCTAAAGGGATTTTATCTTCTTGATCTATGATACTGATTGTTTTGGTATCTCATTTATCTCCATTTATCATAACTTTCTTGGTTGATAATATAAAAATGGAATCTCCTTTATTATCAGTTGGTATGTTGTCACGTCTGGGTCCACTGCTGCTTCCAGCTGTCCCTGTTTGGTATTGATTTGAAAAACTCATTTCTGAGCTCTTTGGTATATATGTCTCAGACATTATATCTTTTAGTTGTGTTGCAATAGCATCAACTTGATTTTTGAGTTCTATGGCATATTTATGATACTCAGTAGTGATATTCAATAGTATTTTTATATTTGAGTTGAACATCTCTGAGATCTGGGTTGCTCCATAGTTTATATCTTCAGATTCTTCTTTAAAAAAATCTGTCCTTTTTTATATATGTTGGATAGATTGATATAATTCCATGGCCTTGGCTTTATCCATCAGCAAATTCTATGTTTCTGCTGAGAAAACTTGCAAGAAAATTATTAACTCCTTTAATATAGACTATATCAAAATTATAAAATGCTAAATAAGCTTGCCATCTATGGAGCCTTCTGTATTGGGGTTCTAATGGTAATTTATTCCTGACTAATCCTGCAACTTGAGAATTATCAGTCTTTGGATAATAAAAATAATGTGAACTTCTTTATTCTTCTAATAATTGCTAGTAATTTTTTCTCATAAGTAGTATAATTTATTTCTGCTTGATTAAAGGTTCCACTTGAGTATCTACAAATTTCATTTAGATTTGTTTTTAATATTGCTGCCCAATATTTATATAAGGCATCAATATTAACAATCAAATTATCTTTTTCATCTGGTAATCTTAATTTTGATAAATTTTTGCATTCTTCTTTTAATGATTTAACTATTTTTGTATGTTTTTTATTCCATCCCTTAGTATTTGTTTTTCTAAGTAAAACTTGGATTTTATATCTTTTTTTAAAAAAGATTTTCAATAAATCCTTCCGCATAATTTAAACATCTTAAGAATTTTTGTATTTGTTCTTTGAATTCTAATTTATCTGAAAAACTTTCTATCTTTTTGGATATATGAGTCTATAATTTTATCCCTTTTTTATTTATTGATAATCTAAGAAAGTCTATTTCTTATTTTTCTATTATAAATTTATTTTTAGATAATACAATTCCTTCTTTTTTACATTCTCTAATAAATTGGAATAAATGATTTCTATGTTCTTCTTTACTATTAGAACATATTAATATATCATCTATATAAACATTTAGAAATTCATTAAACTTTTTAAATATATTATCAATTTTCCTTTGATATATTTGTGGTGCATTTTTAGACAAAGTGATATAACTAACCATTCATATTTTCCTTGAGGTGTGCTAAATGCAATATATTGTATACTATCTTCTTCCATTTTTATTTATCAAAATCCTAATTTACAATCAAATTTAGAATAATATTGTTGTCCTCTTGCAAAATTTATTAACACTTCTTTATTTGGTAGAAAGTAACCATCAAATTTAGTATATTTGTTTAATTCTTTATAGTTTATGACCATCCTAGCTTTTCCTGTAACTTGTTAAGAATGTTTCATAACTATAAAGGCTGGACTACTATGAGGTCCATTATTAGGTCTAATAAGTTTTTATTCTAATAATTCTTTTATCTGGCTTTTGAACTCTTTTGTATCTTCTATAGTATACATCATTGATCTAACTCTTATTATAACATTTTCTGTTAATTCTATTTTAGCTCTAAGATGAAATGGTTTCCAAAATAATAATGAGTTTTCTCCATAAATTTTCTCTAATTGTTTTATGATTTTTTCATACTTATTTCTATTTCTGTTTTTAGGATCTTTTTCTATGATAGTTTTTTATTTTTTAGTTAATCTTGTACTATTGGTCATTTTTCCCATTTATCACCACGCTGGGCTGGCTGAACTTTGTAAGGTCTAAATTCTCTTGGTATTTTTAATAGATGTGCACAAAGTGTTTGTAACATTATCATGTAATTATTTTGTTTATAATATTGAAATTGTTGAATAAAATCATTTCCTAATAATATATCACATTATAATTTATTATAATTATATACTTTATTTATTATAACTTGTTTACTACCAAGTATTATATTAACATTTTTAGCACTATCAATTATTTGAGTGCTTTCCCCAGTCACTTCTGTTATTTTTATTTTACTATTTTTATTCCATGATTTTATTAAGAAATTTTTAAAAATGGTTATATCACTTCCTGTATCAATTAAGGCACAAGTTGTTATATTTGTTTCTACTATAGTAACTTGTATATATACTGC
>NC_036241.1:3208348-3293722 GCF_002742605.1 Olea europaea var. sylvestris | reverse complement strand
AATAAAAATTTTATTCTTGAACCTAAAGTTCTGGGTATTCCAATATTAACTCTCTACATATTTTTCAAATTCTACTTTAAAATATATTCATCATGAACCTGGTAACTTATTATAGTACATGTCTTGGTAAACTTCTTGATTTTCATTACTATAAAATTGAACATAATAGTAATTTTTAAATTCAAAAGTATATTCTTTAATTTTATACATATCACATCTTGTTAAATTTATTAATTTTATTCTAGCACTATCTTTTTCTCTTATTGGTTCTTCTTCAGCATTTCTTATCCAATTTTCTCCTAAAAATTCATTTGAAATATATTCTACTAATTTTTCTATACCTTTTCCATCTGACTTGATTATTTCTGTTTGTACATTTCTTTTTATTAATGTTTTTGTATCATTACTTATTTCTTCCCACCAATTTCTAACATCTCCTTCAAAGGATGCTATTAAGAAATCTATTATTCTTTCAATATTTTTCCATGTGTCATCTTTGTTATATAAAAAGAATAATATCATTGAATTTGCCCAAATCAGTAAGACTTTTTGAGTATCTATTTTATAGTCTAAATCTAGTTTTGTTCCTCCATGATTAATTGGTTTATCATAATTATCATTTAATTCAAACCTATCTTTATATTTATTTTCTTTAGGTGGTTGTCTATCTTTTACTTTATCATAGAATTGTCTATATGATTTATTATATGAGTGATGCTACATTTACAGGGGCTTGGTTCACAGGCCCCTGTCAGGGAAGACACAAGGTGGGCCCCTCCATACAGTGAGGGCCTTGTAAAGCCCTTGTGAAAGAATGTCATGTATGTCTGAGATAACTGTTATTATATAGAGGTGCATAACTTTCATCTGTATCATATAATTTCTGTCTAGAAGTTCTTGCTAGATTAGGTTCTCCTCTAGTATTCATTAAAACTTGGTATTCACTTATATTAGTTAAACTTAATTGATCAAAATTTTCTATTAACAAATCTAATTCTTCACTCATCTTCCTTTTCTTCTACTTTTAATTTTCCTAATAATTTTTCTCTAGATTCTTCTTCATCTTCTAATATTTTTTGTAATATATTCTTTCTAAATTCATCATCCATACTTCATGTTTCTATTACTATATTTTTTTTTCTATATGTTTTTTTTTATCTATTTTTTTATCTTTATTTTTATTATTTTCTTTTCATTCTCTAATTTCAATTTTTAGTATATTTATATCGCTTCTTGTTTCTTTTATTTTATTTCTTAAATATTGTACATCATTTATTAATATTTTTATTAATGACTTTAATTCTTCCATATATTCATTTATTGACATCTTAATTTTTTCTTATTTCTAACTCATAGGTTAATTTGCATATTTTATCTTCTTTTTTATTTATTATTTTTCCAAATTTTCTCTCAGCTGTATTTGATCTATTAATTCTTCTTTTACTATAATAAAATATTTGCTCTCAAGTTTTAATTTTTCACATCTTAATTTTATTAATTGTTTATTATTTGATATTCTCATTCTTTCTGGTATTAACATTATATTTCGTATTTCCTCTTGTATTTTTTTCATTTTTATATGTAGTTTATTTAATTTTAAATGTGTATTATTACTTGTACTCATACTTTTCTTTATAATATAAATTATTTTATTTATCTTCATATATATATATATATATATATATTATATAACTACCTTTTTCTTCTTTTAAACACTATTAATTATCTATTTTTCTTATTTTAATTTTCATGATCTCTATGACTCTGATACCAATAAATGGGGTGCTACTTAGAGTGAACAAAAATCAAATAAATTGGTAATCTATTAAAACTCATGCAATATTTAATTTTTTAACGACTAAAATGAAATATTTCTATATTTCATTAACTTATTATGTAATATTATAAAGGGGGTATTTTGGGTATCAAAATTAGCCAAATGCTATTTTGGAAAAATGGCCTTTCTATTTGGGTCATTTCCATGTATTTCCCTAGAAAATTTGAGAAAATGTAATAAAATATGGAGTTGTATAATTGATTTGTATTCTATTAGAAAATTACTTTATTTTTTTGCTAAAAACTTCAGGAAAATATACACGACTTCTTTTAATTGTTCATGTGCTTGCAAGAAACTTGCTTCTTTTGGCCGTTCTTGATGTCTTAAGTCACGATCTGAAGACTTCTTGAATGTGTCGACTACGTCGCTTGTCAAAAATGAAAATCATATATTAGAACATTATGTAAAACACATGTTACTTGTAGTTAATTATAAATAAGTTTTCAATTCCTTGTAATATATATGGCAACACTAACTTCATGGTGATTTAAATTATTATAATAATTACAATCATTGAAATTTTCTATCGATGACTTGAAAAATGGTTAACAATGACATTTATTAAATTAACATTATATTAAAAGTTCAATAAATTAACATTTGTTACATAATTATATTAAATTAATCAAAATATTTTTCTTGATACAAGAGGTGTAGCTTCTTCAAACAAGTAATGCCTTCTATTCGTTTTTCAATTATTTTCTCAAAACCCACTTTGCTTCATCTTATATAAAAATACAATTGGTTGGATAAATGTCATTTGCGGTCACCGAACTTTTAGCAAAATTTCAATTGTCACTAAACTTTATTTTTTTCTCAATTAGGTCATTAAACTTAAATTTAGTTTCAATTATGTCAATATTGAACTTCAACTCCAAATTTGAATATAATCATTTTGTCTACTAATGTCTTTCGAATTGATGAAAATTACTTAATTGATTATCTACGGAAATGAATCTTTCACGTATTCGCCACGTGACATGGCAACTTATTACCAAATCAAATCATACATGTGTTAAAGTAAAATAATATACACTTCACCTTTTTAGTATAAAGACATTGCTATAAACTTAATAACGCTATTTTAGTATTTAGGTATCACGTACCAATTATGCGAAACATCAATTATGTTATGTCAGCCAAGTTAGATTCTTATATCAATTTGAATTGTCGAAAAATAAAATAGCAGTGAGAATAATGCTTGAGGTACATAATGAACACTATAATGGCCACATGGGCATTATGGACACCATTATGGTGTCCATTATGTTCAAGAAGAATAATTCTAGAAGTGAAATTTGTAACTAAATTGAAAGTCAGTGAATGGTATCCATTATGTTCAAGAAAAATAATCCTAGTAGTGAAATTTGTAACTAAATTGAAAGTCAGTGAGTTAGTGGCCCTAATGAGGCAAAGAAAAGTTTATCGATCCAATTAAAACTTATTTATATTTGGTTACTTATAATCCCAATTCTTGATTCATAGTGGTGAAATTTGAAACTCAATTGAAAGCCAGTGACCCTAATGAGACAAAGAAAAGTTTAATGATCCAATTCAAACGTGCCTATATTTGGTTACTTATAATCCCAATTCTTGATTATAACGAATGAGTTATTCGCGGAAAAAGTATAGTATCGTACAAACGAAAAAATCTATGCATTCCCTATATTCGGTGGCATATTCCCGCCAGTTTTACACTAAAGTATCACACGCTGCTGCCACGTTGCTATCTTCCATATGGGACCCACCCGCCACCAGCTTCATAAGAACTTAAGAACCGCATTCAGAAAATTATTTTCTCTGATTTTAATTGTATATATGTGCAGGGTTTTTGAGTAGATTTTGTTTCCTCTACAGTGCAATGTCAAAGACTTTGGATCGAATTTCAAGCCCTTGTGAGTATATTGTTCTATTTTTTAGTGATTATTTGAAGTGGATTAATTGTATACTTTTTGTTTCTATTTTGGGTTTTGCATCTTTTACTTTTGAAGGAAATTAAAACATGTTTGAGTAACTCTTTTTTTTTTTTTTTTTTTTCCCTTAATTAAAGAAAGTAAGTCTTTTTCAAATAGATCCATGATTTCATGTAAACAAGTACTCATGCTTTCACCAGTTAAAAGATTATTTATTTAAAAAAAAAAAAAAATCACTTTTGCTTCTTTTAAGTAAATCTTCTTATACTACATATTTTGAGATGAGTTCAACTCAATTTTTATGAATTCTATGTTGTGCAATGAAATTGGCTGCCTTATATTTTTGGGGAAAGTATTTATTATTTTTTCTATTTTCTATTTTTTATTTTTGTAAAAAGAGGATGTGTTTCTGCACTGGGAATTGAGATTTGATGACATTGTATGTGAAGAGTAATTGGGCTTTGTGTTATCATTTAGAGTATATTAAGTGCATGTTTAATACGTGGTATTAGATTGTAATAGACAGCCTAATGAACAAGGTTTTTTTATTTTGTTTCTCTTCTTTAATGTTCTATTCATTACTCCCTTAGAGAAATGACATAATTGTATATTGTTTAAGGAAATTCGTGAATGGAAAGGATATTGTCTTGGTAAATTTCTTTTGAGATGTAGTATATATAGATTCTTGCAAATATCTTTGTTGGGTTGAAAGTAAGATTAATTTCTATAATTGTGAAGATGTTCATGGTTACGAATTTATTTCATTAGTATGTTTCAAACTTCGTTCAATTTGTAGGAAATCGTGACTTGAGTTTGGTCTTTTAGTTATTAATACCTATTTTTTTGGTCTTTTTTTTATTAATGCCTATTTTTTTTTTTCAATAATATTGATTTTGATGGAGATGAAGAGTTGAACAAAATAAATTGCCTAATGTGGGTGAAAAGGAATGAAAACGACTTCGATTCCACGCTGATTGTGAGAAGAAAGTATTGTGATTCTTTGATTCTTTGATCATGAATGAGGAGACATCGTTCCCTCTAAACTCACTCATTATTTTTATTTTTATTTTTATTAAGGGATTGGGTTGGGGGAGGGGTTGGAGTTGGTTTACAATAGATGAATTGAGGCTCTATTTATAGTAAAAATTTGGCCAACCCTCATTAATTGCATCACGTCTATTGTCATCAGAAATTGCAAATGTTGGGTGCCTTTATCTGTACATAATTTTGGTGAATTAATACCTAAGTCAAACAAAATGGCTGTATTCTTTTGTACATATTGCGTCTAAGAAGGGAAAACTTCAATCTTTCATTTTTCATCTTTTTTTCGAAGTATATTTTTTGCCATTAAGATCTCCGGCCATATCTAAATCGGTATATCCCTCCAAGATTGGATTGGTTCTCCCGTAGCACAAAAATGTCTTCGATGTACCCTTGAGATACATGAGAATCTACTTAACTGCTTCCCAATGTTCCTTTCTAGGATTACGGAGAAAAAGGCTCACCGTGCTCTCTGCATGAGCTATATCTAGCTTGGTACATGCCAGAGCATATATTAAGCTTCCGACTGTTGAAGAATAGGTACTAATGACATTTCCTCTATCTCCTTTTGGGTTCTATGGAAGAAACTAGAGCTACACAGAGACCTAAGAAGCTTGGATGGTTATCAAATAACAATTGCTTTAGATGAGATTGGAGGGGGAGAATTGACATGTCCAGCCTCCATTTTTTTACTTATTTCTTGATTTTTGTCAAAGGACGAAAAATGAAACAAGTTTTTTGGAATGAAGCTAGTAGACTTTGTTGAAAAATTGAAAAGAGAAGGGAAACGCCAGCAACGACCTTTTTCTTGACAATAGAAAAGGTAGAAAAATGAAAGATTAAATTTTTCCCTTCTCAGCCGCAATATGCTCGGAAGAAGGCAGCTAATTTATTTGACTTTGGCCTTATTTGAACAAAATTACATACCGAGAAAAGCAACCAACTTTTGCAATTTTTGTTGATAATGGATATTATGCAATTAATGAAGGATGGGCAAATTGTTATTTTCTATAGAGCCTTATCATTGTAAACCATCCTCAAAATGAAAAGAAAGAGGGAGTTTAGAGAGAATGAGGCTTTTTTTTTTTTTTTTTAAATATTTTAAAAAGAGTTTAATTCTCTGTAATTTCTATTTAGTAAGAAATAGAGTAATTTTTCTTCTTATAATTCCTCTTCCGTGACCCCAAAAAAAAAAAAAAGTTGACAATAGAAAGTAGCTTGCTAGTGGCTTTTTGTTTGCTGGAAAAAAGACAAAAGGAAGAATAGAAAATTTAATTAATATCGTGTCCCACATTTGTCGGGAACCAAAAATTTTATGGGAGGGTTTATTTGCACCGAACTGGCAATTGGGTTCAACCCTTCAATTGTGTAGGGCCTCCACCCACACAAAACATGGGTGCCCCTTCAGGCCCAAACCTGATTGCAGTTTAGTGTAAATAAACCCATTCCATTTCTATTTCCCTTCTTTCTATTTTCTTTCCAACAAATGTAGACCTCTTTTTATAAGAAACACTAGAAAGTTACTTTCGTTTCTCAATCGATGTGAGATAGATAGCTGTTTAACTCAGTTCCCCTTCATGAAAGGCAGTTTCCTTCTCTCAACTCTTTATCTATGACACCACTATTACGATTAGTTATATTAATAAATAAATACTAAAGAATGGTTATGAAAAAAATCATGTTCCAAATCCCACAAAAGTAGCAACTTTTTCATCAAAGTGGAGTATTATTGATGGAGTCATAAAAGTGATTCACTTGTCACAAATATTATACATCCAAACTCAAAAATGGGTACTTCTCATCGTGTGTTTATTTAATCGCTTCTGGTCATGCCAAATAGATACTGATTCTCTGGGCAGTGTAATGTGAAGTCCTGCCAGAATTTATTTCATTTGATGGGTTTTGGTAGATGAAATGATAAAAGGGCATGTTGCTTAAAGGGTTTAATGTTTAGTAGTCTCATCGAGTGATAAAAATGTTATTTTCACCAGGTTGTGGTACTGATGAAAGAAACAAACAGAAATCAGATGCTGA
This sequence comes from Olea europaea var. sylvestris, assembly GCF_002742605.1. Classification (NCBI taxonomy): domain Eukaryota; kingdom Viridiplantae; phylum Streptophyta; class Magnoliopsida; order Lamiales; family Oleaceae; genus Olea; species Olea europaea. The sequence goes on along the minus strand of NC_036241.1, from coordinate 3,286,897 downwards.
AATTTCAGAGGGAAGAACAAGATTTGGTATTTTCAGAAGGGCTAAAAATGTATCCAGCAAACTAAGAAATTCTATAAGAAATAAGCTGAGGAGGAGGAATGATTTTGGAGTTTCTGAAATTGAGGATGTTTCTGAAATAGAGGAGCTGAAGGCTGTGGATGCTTTTCGACAAGCATTGATCTCGGACAATTTGCTTCCTGCAAGATTTGATGATCATCATATAATGTTAAGGTGATTTTTCTCTGTGCACATGCTTTTATATTTAGATTAGAACTCTGATTAGATGAAGTGTGTTTTTCCATTCCTGTGAATGTTACTTTGATGGATCTGTCTATGGCAGTGTAGAAGATGGTTTATGTGTGGCAATGTTGATAAAATTAATGTAAAATTTCCTTCGTCAGTATCTATTTCTTCAAGGTATTCATCAGCATTCTTGATATTCGCTTTGGCGTTGATGAAATGCTTCGAAGTTATGGGTCTTATGGAATGTGTGGATCATAAGTTGATATAAAGTAGTGGGTCCCACAAAATGTATGGATAAAAAGTATGTTTCATCAGCTTAAAAAAAAATTTAAGCTTTGCCATGCATGAATATAGTAGATTACTATTAGATCTTTTCAGGAAATGACAGATCACTGCTTAGATTAGTGATACTTCGTTAGATCCCGAACAGCAAAATAATGAAAGGAATGATAAATTCTATTGAATTAATGAAGCAGTAACAGTGGCGGATGAAAATTATGAGCAAGGCAGGTTTCGAGAGTTTCCCCTCTCCTACTGACTCAGACTTTTCCTACTTTCTAAATGCCTTTTAGACTCAACTATCCACTATTTATTGACCCCTACTCTAACAGCCTTGACATCATCATAACCAATTCTTTGCTTATCAAATCTAACGACTAATATTTCCTCCAACCCCCCTTACATCCCTTTTTTGTGACGCCTCTGGTATGTTAACCGTATGGGAGGTTTATCAATACCCCCCGCCAATGAAAGCACCTTGTCCCCAAGGTGGAACTCGGGGAATTGAGAACTGATCAGTTCAAAGGGTTCCCACGAAGCCTCAAAGGATGGAAGACCTTGCCACTGAATTAATACTTCTGGTTCTGTAAAGTTTGGGTCGTTTGCTGGTCTGATTCCCAATACTGCCTCTGGTTGCACCTTCCACTCTAGGTCAGTACTGAGATGTGTGGGAAGGGGTTGGACAGGGGTGGTGGAGCCCACGGCCTTTCGCAATTGGGAGACATGAAACACCAGATGAATGTTTGCCTCGGCTGGAAGCTGGAGTTTGTAAGCCACAACTCCTATCTTCTGGAAAACGGTGTAAGGACCAAAGAATCTAGGGGAAATTTTTTCCGCCAAGGATCTCTGGCGGTAAGGTTGAAGTTTCAGCTAGACCAAATCCCCTACTTGGAACTGTACCTCTCTTCTTCCTGTATCTGCTGTTTTCTTCATCCTAGATTAAGCTTTTTCCAGTTGAAGTTTCAACACATTAATCATCTAATCTCGTTGCTGTAATTGTTGATCCAAGTCAGCCAAAAGGAGTGTGCTGAGTCCCATAACGGATGAGAGGAGGTGGATCCCTTCCATAAACGACCTTAAAGGGAATACTCTTGGTGGAGGTATGAAAAGAGGAGTTAAACCAAAATTCTGCCCACGGAATCCAGTCAGACCAAGAGCGAGGATGGCCAATATCAAAACACTGTAGATATGTCTCCAAACATCGATTTACCACCTTCGTTTGCCCCTTGGTTTGTGGATGATATGCTATGCTTCTACGAAGATGAGTGCCCTGTAGACGGAAGAGTTCAGACCAGAATGAGCTGAGAAAAACCTTATCTCTGTCCGACACTATAGAATGAGGAAATCCATGAAGCCTGACCACACCCTGAATGAATACTTCAGCCACTGTTTTAGCAGAAAATGGGTGCTTCAAGGTCATAAAATGAGCGTATTTACTCAACCGTCCACAACAACCAAGGTCACATCCCACCCTCGTGATTTGTGCAATCCTTCAATAAAATCCATTGCCACATCTTCCCAGGTAGCTTCTGGTATGGGTAATGGCTGCAAAAGCCCTGCTGGCGAAAGGGCTAAATACTTGTTTTGCTGGCAGACGGAGCAAGATTCTACAAACTTCTGAATGTCTTTTTTCATCCCAGCCCAAAATAATTCTCCTGCTATCCGTTTGTATGTCTTCAGGACCCCTGAGTGGCCACCCACCTTACTGCAGTGAAATTCCTGAAGAAACTTTGGAATTAGGCTTGAGTTGCGTGGCAAGACCAGCCTTTGTTTGTACAAGAGGCACCCATCTGTCACAGACCACCCTTCAACAGCCAAAGGGTCCCTAAGTAATGATTCACGAATGCTTGCCAACTTCTCATCCGCCCCTATCTGATTTTGCAACTCACCCAAATCTGACACCGTTGACACCGTCATAACTGTTAGTTCTGCTGCAATTGGAAATCTGGACAGTGCATCCGCTGCCTTGTTCTCGAGGCCGGGTCGATATTGGATTTCAAAGTCGTAACCGAGCAGCTTAGTGATCCACCTTTGATGATCTGTGCATATCAACCGCTGTTCTAGCAAATATTTCAAACTCTTTTGATTGGTGCTCACTATAAAATGCCGCCCCAAGAGGTAATGCCTCCATTTCTAGATTGCTAGCACCACAGCCATGAGTTCCCGCTCATATATGGATTTCAGTCCGGCCCTTGCTGATAATGCCTGGCTAAACAAAGCAATAGGTCTTTGTTGCTGGGACAACACTGCCCCTAACCCAACTCCTGAAGCATCAGTCTTAACCACCAATGGAAGGGAAAAATTGGGCAATGCCAGGACTGGTATCCTTGTCATAGCGTCCTTCAACTACTGAAAAGCCATCTCGGCTTCAGAGTTCCAGTGGAAACTGTCCTTTTTTAGTTGCCTTGTAAGGGGTTCCGCTAACTTCCCATATCCTTCCACAAATCTTCGATAATACCCCGTTAATCCAAAGAACCCTCTTAATTCTTTAAGGCTCTTAGGTACGGGCCAAGACTGCATTACTTGAATTTTCTTAGGGTCCTGCAACCCCCTGCGAACTGATCACATGTCCCAAGTATTCCAACGTGGCACAAGCAAATTCACATTTCTTCCGGTTTGCGTATAGCTTCTGTTCTTGCAAAACTTCTAACACTCTTCTTAAGTGTCTACAATGTTCTTCCAGAGTACGACTGTAAACCAAGATGTCATCAAAAAAACCAACACCCCCTTACGGAGCAAGCCTTTGAACACCTTATTCATTAAAGACTGGAAGGTTCCAGGTGCGTTCGTAAGCCCAAACGGCATTACTAAGAACTCATAGTGTCCCTCATGTGTCCTGAAAGCTGACTTGTATTCATCTCTTGCCTTGAGCCTTATTTGATGATACCTGGATTTTAGATCAAACTTGGAGAAAATGGTGGCTCCATTAAGCTCATCTAGCAACTCATCAATAGCTGGTATTGGAAAGCGGTCCAGATTGGTGGCTCGATTTAATGCTCTATAATCCACGTAGAAACTCCAACCACCATCTTTCTTCTTCACCAGCAACACTGGGCTAGAAAAAGGGCTCATACTTGTCTGTATGATACCTGCCTCCAGCATCTCCGACACCAACTTCTCAATTTTGGTTTTCTGTGCATGGGGATATCTACAGGGTCTTACATTAATAGGTTCACTCCCAGCCTTTAGCGTGATGGCATGCTCGTGATCCCGTAAGGGTGGCAATCCCACAGGAGCCTCAAAAACAGCTTTAAACTCTCTAATTATCTCCAGTACCGGCTGAGGAATGTCAGGTTCAGCCTGCTGTTCCTTTACTTGCACTGAACACAGCTCCACAACCACTCCTTCTCTTTCTTTCTGCAAGGTTTTGATCATCGACTTTAAAGAAACCAATGATTTGCTCAGCTCCTCCTCCCCTTTCAAAATGACCGTGTTGTTCCCCATATGTATCTTCATCTCTAATGTTTTCCAATTAATTTGTACTGTTCTCAAGGTACTAAGCCACTGTATTCCCAAGATTATGTCCGAGCTATCCATCTCGATTGGTAAATAATCCTGTACAACCACTAACGATTGCAGCTGCAACACCACTCCTCTGCATTTTCCTATTCCGTTGACAGCCCTTCCCGTGCCCACCTGGACCTTATATCCATCTGTTTCTGTTACTGGTAGCTTAAGTTCCTTAATCAACTCCCATGACATGAAATTGTGAGTGGTTCCTGAATCAATTAAGACTACCACATCCTGCCCTTTTACAGTTCCTCTGACCTTCATAGTCTTAGGGGAAGTCAACCCCACAACTGAATTCATCGATAGTTCTACCCCTTCCAAGTCGTTACAATCAGCTGTTTCTTCCATTAATTCCCTTCCTTCTTTCTCTTTCTCGGATTCATCTTCCACTAATAGCACCTGTAGTTCCTTATTACGACATCGATGCCCGATGCTATATTTCTCATCACAACGGAAACACAGGCCCTTCTCCTTCTTTGATTGGATCTCGGCCTAGGTCAATTTTTTGAACCCAAGCGTGGCACCCGGCGAAGTTGTTCCTCCCTTTTCTGATAGTCTAGTTCTTCTCAGCGTGTGCCAAGGGACGGTTCACTGTTCGAATCGCGACACGGTAGGAGCAATTACATTTCTCAACTGTGGCCGTTCCTTCTCCTTAATTTTGCTAATTTGAATATTCCTATCTTCCGCTCTTTGTGCCATATCCATGATTTGAGATAATCCTACCGGATTTGCCATTAGTACTTCAGCCTGCACTTCCTCATCCAACCCATTGATGAAGACTCCTTCCAGCGTATCCTCACTCACATTCTTCAAGGGGGCAGACATAATTTCGAATTTCTCCCTATACTCCGCCACCTTTCCTGTTTGCTTGATTGCCAAGAATCGTTGGTGCAGGGTGCCATATTGGGTGTCCCGAAACCTTTCCAGCAAACGTTGTTTCAGTTCCGACCAGCTACGTATGGGTCCCCTTCCGTCCTCCCATTGAAACTAGGACAAGGCACCCCCCCTCCATACAAACACTCGCAGCTACCACTCGTTCAGCATCTGAAAATCTGTTCATGCTAAAATACCTTTCAACCTGATATATCCAGGAGTCCGGATCCACTCCAGTGAACAGTGGTAATTCCAATTTACGATAGTTACCTTCGCCTGACTGGGTAGCTACCTTTTCTGGAATTATAGGCTCCGATTCAGCCGATTTCTCAAAGGTTGACGTCGATTTAACTCCACTTCCTTCCCCCGTCATAGCCGTGGAATCTAACGGTAGACCTTTAATCATCTTAGTTATGATCTGTAGTCCCTCGTTTAGTTCCTTCCTACCCATTGCGAGACTCGTTTCCAACTTATCATTCATTTTCCCCAGCTCCATTCCCAATTTCACGTTCAAATGTTTCAGGTCCCCTTTTAGCTTGACAACAGTCGCTCGCAAAGGAGAAATCTGCGTCACTGTCCTTTCCAATGCTTCAATCCTATTGCCCATTCGTGTAACCGGCATCCGGTTCCCAGGATTTTGGCTCTGATACCAAAAATGTTAGATCCCAAACAGCAAAATAATGGAAGGAATGATAAATTCTATTGAATTAATGAAGCAGTAACAATGGCGGAATGAAAATTACAAGCAAGGCAGGTTTCGAGAGCTGCCCCTCTCCTATTGACTCAGACTTTTCCTACTTTCTGAATGCCTTTTAGACTCAACTATCCACTATTTATTGACCCCTACTCTAACAGCCTTGACATCATCATAACCAATTCTTTGCTCATCAAATCTAACAACTGATATTCCCTCCAACCCCCCTTACATCCTTTTTTTGTGACGCCTCTGGTATGTTAACCGTATGGGAGGTTTATCATACTTCTTTCCTTCCCCTTCACAATTCAGCTTTATATTATTCTAATTAACATTCTGTTTATATTCAAATTTGGTGTTATTTATCCTCAAATTGTAAAAAATTTAATTTATTCAGCAATAAAAAATTTGTAGATTTCTAAAAGCAAGGAAGTTCAATATTGAAAAGGCAAAGTGCATGTGGGCAGACATGCTTCAGTGGAGGAAGGACTTTGGTGCAGACACAATCATGGAGGTAATCTTTGATGCACTCTTTAGCTATCATTTGTTTGATGTATTTGTCTAATATGTTACTTGTCATTTTGTGAACACTTTTTGGTGCTTTCGAGGTTTTATGTTGAGTACATGGGTGGAATCAGACTTTTTGTATTGTGGAATTAAAAATTAAAATGCAATTTTTCTTTTTTTAAACAACATAAAATTAATGAAAATAAGTTAGAGGTTATTTATTTATTTTTTATTAAATTTTTTAAAGGATGGAAATTAGAATTTTCTCACCTATAATACCGCTACAGCAGAATCAAATGTACTACGGGTGCCTTAAGGACACTCGAGTGGAACTTAGACACTCCAAGGGTGGGAGGCTTCGGTAGTTTGCTCTCGAGCATCTTCTTTTGGCCTTCCCTGGCTCCCAAGGGCGGTTTAAAATAGTACAGACTATAGATTACATACTTCACATACTCTTACTCAATGCCATGCAACACAAGCCCCAAATCCAATTACAACACAAATTCCAATTATGAGAAAAAAATTTGGGTGAAAAAGGAGAAAAAATTAAAGGAAAAAGGATTGAAAATCAAACATAAATATTATAACCTTTAATTTCGAACATTTTATACCCGATTAAAGAATAGAGATTGAAGTTGGAGATTGGAGGAAGGTTTTTTGGTTTATTGAAGAATAGAGTAAACTATAATTTAGAAACTTGCACATTTAGGGGTAAACCGCAGCTACAGAATTTTTGAAATAAAAAAAAAAAGAAAAAAAAATCAAAAATCAAAAATTTTGTGTATCTCTTGACCACATACGCCATCGTTGAGTCTCTTGAGTCTCTCTAATTGTCCACAAGTCGGCAGCTTTTGAGTTTTGAGGCTTGACTTGTTATGCATATGCATTAGAAGAGCTTACATCTATAGAAGTATCCTTTCAATATTATGATGGACCGAGAGAGTGGTGGAATAAATAAATTCCTTGTGTATGAAGTGTTTAAATATCACACGAACTAGTTATGCTTTCTGCCTTGTAAACTATTAGTTTTCTTTTTCTTTGATGTTGAAAAAACTTGACTGTGAGCCGCATCATTGGTTTTCTTTCTATTTTATTCAATATTTGTTTGTTTCTGTGCTTGTATTATATTCAGGACTTTGACTTCACAGAATTGAAGGAAGTTCAAGAATACTATCCACAGGGATATCATGGCGTTGATAAGGATGGAAGACCAGTTTACATTGAAAGATTAGGGAAGATCGACATTGACAAGTTGATGCAAGTGACTACTCTCGACCGATTTGTAAAATACCAAGTCCAGGAGTTCGAAAAGACTCTTGCTGTCAGGTTTCCTATATGTTCCGCTGCTGCAAACAGGCATATAGATACAAGCATGACAATCTTAGATGTCCAAGGATTGGTACACTAATTTCTTCTACTCATAACTTCTATAAACCACTCGGCATCTTAGACAAAGATTCTACTTAATTTAACATTTTTTCATCGTTCATATTCAGGGTATAATGAGTTTGACTGGACCCGTTGTAGAATTCATTAAGGTTCTTCAAAAGATTGATAATGACAATTATCCTGAAGTATGTCTTAGCAATTACCCATCTCTATATCAATAATGTCCTAAATATCCATAAAATTCGTCCCTTTGACAATTCCACAGACACTTGGCCGAATGTATATCATCAATGCTGGTCCTGCCTTCCAGTTGATCTGGACTATAGTGAAGCCTTTACTCGACCCAGATACAACTTCCAAGATTCAGGTATATTATATGAAGTTCATTCAAGTAATTAAACTGCATAAATTACAATTTTAGTCTAAATAGACCAATGATTTTCAAACTCTCTCTAGGTGTTTGGCAGTAATTATCAAAGCGAATTACTGGAAGCCATTGATGCAAGGTAACTGGGCTTTTGATTCTAGCTTGCTTGGAATTCAAGCGATTTTACAGTCCAATAAAATCATTGTCATGTTAGTCAGCTACCAGGTTTTCTAGGTGGGAGCTGCACATGTTCAAATGAGGGAGGTTGTTTGAAGTCTGATAAGGGGCCGTGGGAGGACCAAAATTTATTGAAGGTGATAAAAGTGCTGTATGTAACTTCGCCACATGCTGGTCGAGTTTTATGGTTTTGTACAGCTTTTTCTTCATGGTTTTTTCAAGTTTTGCGTATCCTAAAGTTAAATCTTCTTTATGTAGATAAGTTTAAATGGAGAAGTACACACTATGCAGAAAGTAACCATATCATATAGCGAAGAATATTAGCGTGAAGGTGATTTACATTTGATTTGTTCTATAGGAGTAGGAGTCGTAGGACTAGCTTATCTCAATTCCCTTCTTTTATTTGATAATTTTTAATTTGTTGATGATACGTCGCTTTTTAACAATGCCAGAATTTGTTGTTTGTTGAATCCAATAAAACAGGGGAAGCTGAAGAGCTTTGTTGGTATACGTCTACGTATTTTGGGGTATGTTCATGGGGATTCTGAAATCAAGAATTATGCATGAGGGGTATTTGGCTTACATTGCACTCGAGAATCCAATTCAATTTGTTTCATTTTAGTTTGAAATCTTATTCCAATTCGGATGTAACGGATTCAATTTGCTTTAGAATTTAGAAATATATGACGTTTTTTCCCCCCTCTGTAATTATTATTTATTGATTTTTCGAACAATTATGCTACCCGCACAGACCTTTTTGCACAGGGTGTGTACAGGTGCACACACATGGATCCACATGTGGGGTTCATCCCCATGTGAGAGCCCCTGTATAGCCATGTGCAAAGGGGCTTGTGCAGGGGCTTAATTCTTTTTTGAATATGACACCTTGTTTGAAGTAGCTGAGATACTACATCTAGTGGTGAAGGGCTCTTGGAAAAAGGAAGATAATGAAATCGAAATAGTAGCTGACATATGCAGTGAGTACTTTCAAGCCTCACTTTCTAAGGCTTGAAAAGAGTTTGATTTTCAATACTTAACCATCTACCTATTATGTTTAGTATTAGTAGGGGCTTGTGAGATGTTCTAAATGAATTGGGCCTCAACAGTGTTATTGTCAAGAATTAAAAATAAATAAATAAATAAATTTTTGTTGCGTTACTACTGTAAGATTTTAGATGATATGTAATTTAAGATGGTGCTCGAGTAAACAAAGGTTCTATGAAATATAAGTAAATATAATTTTTATTATTTTAACCATTCAAACTTTTTAAGTTATGTATTTATTATGTATAAAGGAAAAATCAATCAAGAATGAAGATTGCCTGTGTTTCAAGTTTTTTAAAAAGCTTGCACTGTCCGGTTTACTCTTAACAAATCTAGTTACTATAAGAATTACTATAAAATTTCAATTTGAATTCTAAGGATGTGTTAAAATAGAATCAAGTAAATGTATTTCTGCCCTGTTAAGCAACTTATCCATTTATCCAAAACTCAAAATATTAGACTTCACATTAGGTATATAGCAAATTAGAGAAATCAAAATATGACTTCCATTTTTAGCACGAATAAGAACATTACCTTTGCCTTTTATTGGAACTTTGATTTCCTCTCCAAAAACTATGTTGCCTTTTACTGATTCATTTATTGTTGAGAATAACTCTTTGTTGCCACACATGTAATTGGTGGCACCGGTGTTAAGGTGCCACTATTGTTTATCATTTTCTTCTTTGATTGTCAACAACAATAACAATTTTTCATTTTCGTTTGTTTCAACATAATTAACTCTCTCTTCATTATTGGTGGTGTCACTCCTACATTCGGAAACATAGTGACCATATTTATGACAAGTGTAACATTGAATATTGGACTTGTCATATCTTCTTCCACCACCGCTCTTGGAGCCATAGATCTAACGCCCTCATCCTCTCGATTGATTGCTTGATCCTTCATTATTTAGATTTTATTTTCCATCACTTCTTACATTACCATGACCATAATCTCCTCCGCGACCACGACCATGATCACGATCTCGACCATGAATTTGACTTCTTCCTTGAGATTGTTCTTGCTCTTTCTCTTTCTCTTGACCTCCCAAGGAGACATTCGTCTGGAGAACTTGAGCCACCAGTTCTCCTTTCTTCTTCAATCTTTCTTTATATGCTTGCAAGGACCCCATGAGTTGATCAAGGATCATGGTATCCAAGTTATTAGACTCTTTAATGGCAATACTAACAAACTCAAGTTTTGAGCCAAGTGATCTAAGAATTTTCTCGATGATATGACATTCTTCAATATTCTCCTCGTACCGCTTCATATGATTGACAGTGGAGGACACCCTAGTGAAATAGTCAAAGATAGAACTCGCCAAGAAGGAGTTGAAGGCAAACCTTCTTTAGTTTTTCAATTCCCTTGAAACCGTTCTCAATTATCTCCCAAGCTTCCTTAGCTTTTGTTAAGAAAGTAACTTTCTCAAACATGGCTTCATCTAAGCCCATGTGAATAAAAGAGAGAGTGTGTTGATCTAACTTGTGGTATCTTTGTAAGGCATTCCTTTGAGCTTGACTTAAAGCTACTTCATTCTCTGGTTCATCACAACCTTTCTTTACAACTTCCCATGCCTCTTGTGAGCCGAGCAACGCCTTCACGCGTATGCTCCAATGTCCATAATTTTCCTTTGTTAGTTTGGGAACAACAAAAGAAAATGAATTATTCATCTTTGAAATGACTCTGATACCACTTTGTTGGAAATAAAAATTATGGGAAGAAAGGCTAGAGAAATTTTTTTGAGAATTCTCAAAAAATATTTGTATTATATGGCTTGACTCTATAAAATGTCTCAAACACAAGGCCTTTTATAAGTACAAAGGATCCCAAATATGTTGAGACTAATTAATGACTTTTCCTACATACTATGAATAATAGGATACAAATAACCATTTGGATACATGAATATTAGATAAACTAATTCATGTATCAAATTTAATTTTTCATTGTTCATGAATCAAGTTTAATTTCTAATACCAATGACACGCACGTTTGGTGTTCTAGGAATTAATTTCGAGGTCTCAATGTAGTGCAGCCAGCTCCTTGTCCATGGCTGCTTTCTATCCAGGGTGTGCCAATGCAATTTTAATATTGTGAGGCTCACGAGGTATATTAGCAGATGTGATGGTGGTCAAGGCATAGTTAGGATTTGGTTTTACCACACTTAGTTTTGACAAAGTGACCATGGAGTGACCCAATGGTGGTGAAGGTTCAGGACTATGATGGGAAAGCTCGGGTGTTTCACTTACATTCCGTGGACCTAATTCTTGGGTAGACTCGTGAGACTCTTGTGACGGAATAGTTTTAGGAGAACCAGTGTTGTGACCGGACTCATGAAATTCATTTAAATAGTTTTCTCACTGGTCCGTGTCTCGATGGAGGGAGATTGCCGTGATAACTCAGTAGAACTGAAATTTTGGGATGAATTTCGTGGAGTACAGTGTCAATTGGCAGCAAGGATTGACATGGGGGTGTGGAAGAGTCCGAGTTTGTACCTGCAGAAAAAGAAATGTTAGTGTGTGGTAACCAAGAATCGAATATACTAATTATTCGTGGCTAATTTGATGTCATGCAAGGTTCATTAATAGGTTTATTTGGGAAAATTAACTCATCAAAGACTACATGACCAGAAATAATTTTTATTTTTATTTTTTTTACTTGATGGATGATAGCACTTATAAGCTTTTTGTTTTTCACTGTCGCCTACAAAAATGCATGGAAGTGTTTTTGGATCAAATTTGTGTTTTTGCGTATCCCAAGTGTAGGGAAAACACATTGATCCAAAGGCTCGGAGTGAGGAATAATCTGGATGTATCCCATGAAGTGCGAAGTATGGTGTTTCAAAGTTGAGAACAGATGATGGTAGACGATTCATAAGATATACAACTGTAGTGAAAGCTTCTACCCATAAAAATAAAGGTGCACCATAGTGAAATAACAGTCATTCCCAAATCGCTTATAGTCCTATGATGCCTCTCAACTATACCAGTTTGTTTAGGTGCCACACGATTATATAATGTGATTTAACCGTAAGTGCACAGCGTCAAGTTTTGTAATATAGTAAAAAATTTAAAAGTGTCGAACCCATGAGGATTGATATTCAAATTCCACTGAGTACTATAATTATTTCGATTTTCACTTTATTTAGACAAACCCAATTTTTAAATGATGTTTTTATGCTAACATAATTTAAATGGAATAAAGAATGCAAGTAAAGTGGGGCAATTTCTAAAAATCAAATCAAATTATGGATATCTAGGGATTGATTTCTCCATATTATCAACATCTTCTTAACCTCTATAGCCATTTCCATTGAATTTTTCCCAATTTATAGGCAAGAACCTAATTTAATTTTATTCGCTCTCTTGAGCGCCAATAAAACATATCTTTATATTTTAACCCCAATATCTCTATTCCGAATTAAACATATAAATATTATTAAAGCTCTTGGTTCTTGTTTTACCCCTCAAAGATTTGCACTTTCTCTCGAAACCTACAAATCTAGGTTATGTTGTTCCAGATCATGTCTAAATTTCCCTCTCTCGAGCGTCAAATTTAAAGCATCTGTTCATTCAATTGGTGATCAGGCAATTGAAAGTATTAAGCATAAAATAACACAAATAAATTCTGGAAACTAAAAGAAATAACTACATTAGAATCAAATAATGTCTCAAATAGGTTACATCAACCGTAGATCTACAAATTTAGTTCATACTTGAATCGATCGACATGCCAAAATACAAGATAAAGAGCATGGGAAAGAATAAATAAGGGTTCGGAAAAACTGATTTAAGCTGCTTGTTCTTCCCCAACTGGTTGTCATGCAATTCAATTTCTCCTCTTTCCCTCTTGAATGGATCTTCACTTTTGTACCCCTTTTTCGCTCCGAGAAAATCAAAGAAAACAGTCCTCAATTAGGTTTCATCTTGGTATTTATATTATCTCCGAGTTTTGGATGGTTAGGGAACATCTTGGGTCGAAAAATATCCAAAAATTTGGACTCTTCTGTGTTGCGAGATCCGGAGCCATGGCGCTAGCTATTCTACCACTTTCTCTTTACGCTGAGCGCCGTGGCACCCAATTTAGATGCCATGGCACCTAACAAATTGCTTCACGCTTGAATCGCTTATCTTCTAAGCTTCTTTTCCATTGCAATCCTTTTTTCTTATTTCCAATTCATGCCCCCATTTTACGATCACCATTTTAGATTCATCACAAGCTCCCAATTGTGGCATTTCTTCAAATGTTAATTGAGCTGCAAAACCACATGAACGCACACATCAAAACGTTCAAAAGTGCTAAGAACAAGCTAAAACTCGCGATGTTTAGGCGTTAGTTTAATGAGTGAATTACACTCATCAAACACCCCCAAAATTAGTTCTTTGATTTCAACCAATAATCAATAACTACAAAAAACAAACACAAATGTTGCCAAAGAATTCAAATGCATAATTTATTTGGACAACATGTTTTTACTGCTGTTGAAGCGCAAGATCGAGTTTATGAGCTACTTCAAAGCTATTTTGCAAAAGGTAGCTCCTTACCCACCCATTACAGATCATGTGTGTGTGTGTGTGAAGAATCAAATATAACACCAAACAACTTAGAAGTCAATTATCTCCTTTCTCCGCTCGTGGGATTCACATACCCCCAAACTTATTTTCTCTTTTCTTCCCAAAGTGTATCCTAAAGTTGATTTTCAATACTAATTTCTTACACCTCTAAAGTTTGGTTAAAATTTACTAATTGCAGTTCGACATATCGGTAAGTGTGGATTCTCTTATTTTTGACTGCTTCAACCTCCAAGAATAAACAAAGTTACTAACCCCTTGTCAAATGCCTACTCCTCTAAAATAGGACACTCTTTGTGCGATCGTCTCTCCCTTAAACTTTTTAGATGACCCCTGTAGCGAGTTTTCGACCGACGATTCCCAAGTCAGACGACTTTAGGGCATCAGGTTTTAAACCCTTACAGGCTTAATCACTCGAGTCATAAGGGCTACGAAGAGACGCTTTATGACGGGCCCTTTTTTTTGGCTATGATTAGTGCAATGCCCCTTATTAAACACCTATTCTAAAAAATTGGTCCATAACTAAAAGTGTTTACTCAATTCCCATCCCATTGGTCTCAGACAGTCCACACAAAATTTGGCACACACGGAATCCATAACCACGTCCATGCTTTCCTACAATAGTTTCCCCATCCAAACTATCTTAAGGTAGGTTAAGGGATGTGAATACTATTACACAAGTGGCTATTTGGATTCAGTTTCTAGGGTCATTCTTCTAGCCTAAATCTAAATATGAATCAACTCACTCTTGTTCGCCGCTATACTCAATTCACGTGCATAAATGTCACAATAATCTGCAGGGATAAGTAATACTTTAATTCAGGCAACTGACTCATTCATAATCCACAACCGATCCACATTCCAAATAAACTCATCATTGCTAATAATATTATCCAACTCACATAAGCATGCGAAATAAAATAATGCAAATTTTTATTTTAATTTTATTATATTATATTATTATTTTTTTCACACAAAACAAATTAACACGCACAGCATACTTGGAACATGAATGCAATACAACAAAAGCAGTGAAGAAAATGCTCGACCTAAATAAGTTAAAATAAGACCCCCCAAACTTAAACAACACATTACCCTCAATGTGAAAATGAAAGAAGGGGAAGAGAAATACCTTGGGAAAGACATAACTGTCTTCATTGCCATCAGGTGGAGCGGGAGAGTATAAATGAGGTGGAAACGGTGGCGGTGGAGGGAAAGTAAGCTCGGGGTGTGCAGATGCCATGACCGCCATGCAAGCATTCTAATACTGAAACAGATCATAGATGGTGGATTGTAGATGATTCATTTGTACTTACATGCCATTCTCCAATGTACTTCCTTCTCCATGTTGACAGGAGTGTCGATGCAACCATATTTGACTATATTTCTACAAAAATGAAAAGAAAGCGAAATTACTAAAGTTACCACGGAAGAAAAGGAAATGTCTAACTAAAGAAAGAAAATTTAGGGATAGAACTTGGGTTGCCTCCCAAGAAGCGCTTCTTTTACGTCTTTAGTTGGACGTGATGTGGTTCTTATTATAATGTGGTTCTTCGAGGGTAATTTCTTCTACATCTCGGTCTTTCTCTCCATAGTAATGCTTGAGGCATTGTCTGTTTGCCTGAAAAGTAGACTCATCCTTGCTCACTAACTCTATTGAACCATAAGGGAACACATTACGAATTACAAATGGTCCCGACCACCAGGGTTTAAGCTTGCCTGAAAAGAGTCTCAATCGAGAATTGAATAGAAGAGCTCGTTCTCCTGCCTTGAATTCCCTCCTTAGGATTTTCTTGTCATACCACATTTTTATCCACTCCTTGTATATTTTCGCATTTTCATATGCATCATTCCGAAATTCCTCTAATTCATCAAGCTACAACAAGCATTGTGGACCGGCCAATTTCATGTCCAAATTCAACTTTTTTATAGCCCAATAAGCTTTATGCTCCAATTCCACCAATAGGTGACAAGCTTTCCCAAATGCCAGACAGTGAGGTGACATTCCAATTGGACTTTTGAAGGTGGTTCGATATGCCCAAAGAGCATCATCTAGTTTGAGAGACCAGTCATTTTGGCTAGTATTTACTGTCTTTTCCAAAATCTATTTTATCTCTTTGTTAGACACCTCTGCTTGCCTATTTGATTGTGGGTGATAACTAAGTGCTAATTTGTGCTTGACATCATATTTAGCCAAAAGGGAGTTGAACGGCTTGTTACAGAAATGTGTGCATTCATCACTTACAATTGCCTAGGCGTGCCAAATCGAGTGAAGATATTTTTTTGTAGAAATCTCAAAACCACCTTTGCATCATTTGTTGGTGTGGCAATGGCTTCAACCCATTTAGATACATAGTCTACTGTAAGGAGAATGTATACCTGACCAAAAGAAGGTGGAAATGGACCCATGAAGTCTATACCCCACACATCAAATAACCCCACCTTAAGCATACTAGTTAATGGTAGCTCATGATGCCTTGAAATGTTTTCAGTACGCTGTCAACGGTCACATGTCTTCACAAAAGTATAGCAGTCCTTTAATAGATTTGGCCAATAGAAACTAGATTGCAATACTTTTCCAGCAGTGCGAGTAGGACCGAAATGACCTCCATAAGGTGAGGAATGGCAACGCTGCATGATTGATTGTGTTTCTTCCACAGGGACACACCGCCTAATTATTCTGTTAGCATACCTCTTGAACAATATTGAGTCATCCCACATATATGACTTGACATCTTGTAAGAGTTTCTTCTTTTGATGGAAGGTTAAATCAAGTGGCAATCTTCCAGATACCAAATAATTAACAAAATCAGCATACCATGGGATCCTTGTTGATACAGCTAGCAAGATCTCGTTAGGGAAAGTTTCTCGAATTTGACTGTCATCCACCATCTTCTCATTCTCTAACCATGAGAGATGGTCTGCAACGATATTCTCACTGCCTTTCTTATCCCGAATCTCTACATCAAATTCCTGTAGTAGCAATATCCATCGAATTAGGTGTGGCTTGTCATCCTTATTTTCAAAGAGATATCGGATTGCAGTATGGTCTGTGTGAATGATCACGTTGGTGCCAATGAGGTAGGATCTGAATTTGTCACATGCAAACACTACTGCTAGCATTTTCTTCTCTATTGTGGTGTAATTTAGTTGAGCTCCATTAAGGGTTTTACTGGTATAGTGGATTGAACGAAAAATCTAATCATGCCTTTGTCCCAAAACCATCCCTACTGTGTAGTCACTAGTATCACACATAACCTCAAATGGCTGATCCCAATCTGACACTACCATCACTGGAGCAGTGACCAATTTTGCCTTTATGGTTTCAAATGCCCTTAAGTAGTCTTCATTAAATACAAATGTTGTGTCCTTCTCCAACAGGTTGCATAGGTGTTTAGCTACTTTTGAAAAGTCTTTGATGAACCTACTATAGAATTTAGCATGTCCCAAGAAACTTCGAATGCCTTTGACATTAGTGGGTGGTGGTAGCTTTGCAATTGTATCAATTTTTGCTCTGTCAACATCAAGTCCCCTCGCTGAAACATGGTACCCTAGCACAATTCCTTCTTGTACTATGAAGTGGCACTTTTCTGAGTTAAGAACCAAGTTCTTTTCCTCACAGCGTTGTAACACCAAGGAGAGATTGTGACGGCAGTTAAGAAGTACCAAACATCGAAAAGTCATCCATAAATACCTCCATAATGTCCTCAACCATGTTTGTAAAGATCGTCATCATACATCTCTGAAAAGGTGGTCGGTGCATCGTATAACCCGAATGGCATCCGTCTGTAGGCAAAAGTTCCATAACGACAGGTGAGTGTTGTCTTTTCTTGATCTTGTGGTGCTATAGCAATCTAAATGTAGTTCGAATACCCGTCAAGAAAACAATAGAGTAGCCCGCTAATCTGTCTAACATTTAATCAATGAAAGGGAGTGTGAAATGATCCTTTCTAATTGCCTTGTTCAGCTTCCTATAATCAATGTACACCCTCCAACTGGTTAATGTTCTTGTTGGAATTAGCTCATTGTTGTCGTTCTTAACCACTTTTATCCCTCCTTTCTTTGGTACCACTTGCACTGGGCTGACCCATTCACTGTTTGAAATGGCAAATATGATCCCTGCCTTCAATAGCTTTAGTATCTCCGCTCGAACCACTTCTTTCATTGCTGGTTTAACCTTTTCTAATGTTCAATGGATAGTTTGTAGGAATCTTCCATGAGGATTTTATGCATGCAGATTGTAGGACTTATTCCCTTGATGTCAGCTATCGACCATCCTAAACCAGTATTGTGGTCCCTTAACACTTTCAATAGTCTATCCTCTTCGTCCGTGGTGAGTGATGAAGAAATGATCACTGGAAATGTAGAATTGTCCCCCAGAAAATGCATAGCGGAGGTGATTTGGTAATTGCTTTAGTTTAATCTTACTGTTTTCATTATTTTCTTTGTCATCTGATTCCTCTGATTACTGAATATCTTCACATTGTGACGGGTTGTCCTCAACTGGTGTAGACTCTAGAGCCAATATGCAATCAACCAAGTCTTTGCTCCCTGAATATTCTCCAGAAGTGCTGATGTCATCCTTTGTTGCACTAAACATCATACATTGCTCCAGGGGATCCTCAATGTATAATTTCTCATCTCTTACAGCAGAATCAATGGAGTCAATCCTTTGGCAAGTGTCAGTGTTGTCCGAGTACTTCATTGCTTGGTAGATGTTGAACCTCACCTCTTCTTGATTCACTCTCAATGTCAAATGTCCTTGCACATCAATTAATGCCCTTCCAGTTGCTAAAAATGGCCTGCCTAAAATCAGTGGGATTTCCTGATCTTCTTCCATATCTGATACCACAAAATCAACTGGAAAGATGAATTTATCGACCTTTACTAACACGTCTTCAATAATTTCTCGTGGGTATGTAAGGGACTTATCAGCCAGTTGTAGGGTCACTGTTGTTGGCTTAACTTTCTCGAGGCCTAACTTCTTGAATACTGATAACGACATTAGGTTGATGCTTGCTCTAAGATCACAGAGGGCCTTATCAAAAGAAGAGCTTCCAATGGTGCATGAAATAGTGAAACTGTCTGGATCTTTTCTCTTCCGAGGAAGTTTCTTTTGAAGGATAGCGTTGCATTCTTCTGTTAATTTTACTGTTTCATGTTCCTCCAATTTTCGCTTTTTTGACATCACCTTCTTCATAAACTTGTGTAGTTTGACATTTGTTTCAAAGCATCTACAAAAGGAATATTAATGTGAGTTCTCTTGAAAATTTCTAAAAATTTTGCAAATTGATCATCAAATTTTTTCTTTTGAAAACACTGTGGAAATGAAAGTGGTGGTGTGAGAATTGGTAGGTTGTTAGGGAAGGATATGGAATAAGGTCTGTGAGCCTTATTTGTTCCTTTGGCCTGTTTTTCTTACTCTACTACCACTTGTTCTTTCTCTTTGTCAGGTGTGGGATTGCTCTCTTCGGTGGGTTCACTTTCTCCAACTTGCTTGTCACTCCTTAATACGACGGCCTTATAGTGCTCCTTTGGGTTGACTTCTGTATCACTTAGAAATTTTCCTTGTTGCTGAGACTTCATTGAGGTAGCCAACTGACCAATTTGCACTTCAAGATTCTTCATTGTGGCTCCCATGTTGGACACATGTGTTTCAATATTATCCAACCATGATTCATCTTTTTTGAAGCGTGATCTTGTCTCAGAACTGAATGTCCCAAGGATGTCTTCCAAAAATGGTTTTCCTTCAGAATTCTAAGTGTTGAATCTAGGTGGAGGTTGAAGTGTGTTTCTATTGTTGCCATATGACAAGTTTTGGTGATTCATCGGCCTTGGATTATAGTGATTAGCCTGGTAATTTCCTCTTTGATTGTAGTTTCTGCTGTTGACATATTGGGTCTGCTCGTTTGCAATATCTATCTCTTTGTGTGATGAAGAAGCACTTATGATTGAATCTGCCTTCTGTTGATTCTCTTAAGTTGTAAGCATGACTATTTGATTTGTGAGTGATGTAACCTGAGCTGCTAGTGCTATGATGGGATCCACTTCATGAAGTCCTGTTACTTTCTTTACGTTTGATCTCTCACTTGGCCATTGGTAACTGTTGGTGGCTATGTTATCCAATAAAGCATAGACAACCTCTACCGTTTTAGCCATTAAAATGCCTCCCGTAGCTGCATCTACCATAGTCTTCGTCTGCCCATTTAACCCATTATAGAATATCTCAATCTGAACCCATTTTTGGAAACCATGTTAAGGACATTTCCTAAGAAAGTCTTTAAATCTTTCCCAAGCTTCATAAAATGCTCGAAGTTGAGTTGTTTGAATTGGCTAATCTCGCTGTGAAGTTGAGCTGATTTAGAAGGTGGAAAGTACTTGATGATGAATTTCTGAGCCAAATCATCCCAAGTTGTAATTGAGCCATGCAGTAGTGACTGGAATCAAGCTTTTGCTTTATCCCTCAAAGAGAAAGAGAATAGACGAAGTCTAATTGCATCTTCATTGACCCCATTCATCTTCACCATGTCACAAATTTCCAAAAAGGATCCAAGATGAGCATTTAGGTCTTCTGTTGCAGCACCTCCAAACTGATTCTGCTGCACCATATGTATTAGCCCTGACTTCAATTCGAAGTTGTTTTTAGCAATTGCTGGGCGTACGATACTGGAATAGTTGTCGTTGACAACGAGCCTTATATAGTCCTGAATAACCATTTGTTGGTTTTCCTCATTAGTTGCTCTTGCTTCCTGTTTTGCCATTGCTTCTCGTTCGTTTCTTTGTATACCTCTTAGAATGCGAAATGTGTGTTTTGATTCAAGATCAACAGGTAGTAGGTCCAGGTTTCTCGCCCTTCGCATAAACAGCTGAAAATAAACACGAGGAATCTATTAGAGATAGACACCAAATGAAAAAAAATAAAAATTACGATAAAAATAAAAATCTAAATTAAAATGAAAGCTGACTAGTAATAATATCAATTGAATTCGAATGAATCAATCCCCAACAATGGTGCCAAAAACTTGCCACGCGATTATATAATATGATTTAATCACAAGTGTACGGTGTCAAGTTTTGTAATATAGTAAAGAATTTAAAAGTGTCAAACCCACAGGAATTGATATTCAAATTCCACTGAGTACTATAATTGTTTCGATTTTTACTTTATTTAGACAAACCCAATTTTTAAATGATGTTTTTATGCTAACCTAGTTTAAATGGAATAAAGAATGCAATTAAAGTGAGGCAATTTCTAAAAATCAAATCAAATTATGGATATCCAAGGATTGATTTCACCAAATTATCAACATGTTCTCAACTTCTATAGCCATTTCCATCGAATTTTTCCCAATTTATAGGCAAGAACCCTAATTTAATTTTGTTTCCTCTCTCGAGCACCAAAAGAACCTATCTTTATATTTTAACACCAATATCTATATTCCAAATTAAACATATAAAGATTATTAAAACTCTTGGTTCTTATTTTACCACTCAAAGATTTACACTTTTTCTTGAAACCTACAAATCTAGGTTATGTTGTTCCAGATCATGTCTAAATTTCCCTCTCTCGAGCGTCAAAATTTAAAACATCGGTTCATTCAAATGGTGTCAGGCAATTGAAAGCATTAAGCATAAAACAACACAAATAAATTCTGGAAAACTAAAAGAAATAACTATATTAGAATCAAATCATGTCTCAAATAGGTTACATTAACCCTAGATCTACAAATTTAGTTCATGCTTGAATCGATCGACAAGCCAAAATACAAGATAAAGAACATGGGAAAGAATAAATAAGGGTTCAGAAAAATTGATTTAAGCCGCTTGTTCTTCCGTCAATCTTGATGCAATTCAATTTCTCCTCTTTGTCTCTTGAATGGATCTTCACATCCATTTTTCGCCCAGAGAAAATCCCAGAAAATCGTCTCCAATTAGGTTTTCATTTTGATATTATATTATCTCTGAGTTTTGGATCGTTAAGGAATATCTTGGGTCGAGAAATATCAAAAAATTTGGACTCTTCTGTGTTGTGAGATCCAGTGCCGTGGCGCCCATATCTGGTGCCATGGTGCCGCGAATGTGTGCTGGCGCCGCACCATGGCGCCCATATCACTTCTGGAAATTCTCTTTTTGTTGGGTGTAGTGGCGCCCAATTTAGATGCCATGGTGCCTAACAAACTGCTCCTCGCTTGAATCGATCATCTCCTAAGCTTCTTTTCCATTGCAATCTTTTTTTATTATCTCCAATTCATGCCCCCATTTTATGATCGCCATTTTAGATTCATCACAAGCTCCAACGTTTCCTCGAATGCTGATTGAGCTACAAAACAACACGAACACACATATCAAAATGTTCAAAAGTGCTCAAGAACAAGCTAAAACCCGTGATTTAGAGATGTTAGTTTAATGAGTGAATTACACTCATCAGGGGTATATGGGGATAATACCTGATGAACAATCCCTGTAGACAAAAAATGGGTCAAAAGTTTTGAATTGATGAATTCAACACCTCTGTCTGAATGAAATTTTTTAATTTGCTTGTTAAATTGTCTTGCAACATATTTTTCAAAAGCTAAGTAAGCATTAAATAAATCAGATTTGTTGTGCAAAGGAATAATCCACGTATACTTAGAAAAATCATCAATCAAACAAGCATAATATTTATATTTTGCAGTAGATAAAACGGGAGTAGGTCCCCACAAATTACAATGAATTTTTTTCAAAGACTCTAGTACTTGAATGTTCCGAACAGGAGAAAGGGAAATGACTAAGTCTTCCTACTTGACAACTATCACAAAGATGTTGAGATTTTATTTTCCATATGACTTCAATAAGTCCCTTATTTTTTAGCAACTATAAAGTTGAAGATTGAGGATGGCCTAGGCGTTGATGTCCAACGTTTGCAGTGCCTAATTTGAACCGATGGGAGAAATACAATTTTGGAGAAGTGGGTAGAACATAGAGATCACCTTTGTGTTTCCCTTTTATCATCGCCTGTCCTATTTCTCGTTACTTAACACAAAGATCAACATTAGAAAATTCACAATTAACAGGAAATTGTTTAGTTAACTGGCTTACTGAAAGTAAATTTTTTGTTAGGTTCGAAACCAACTGAACATTGTTGAGGGGCAAGGTAGATGCCTTTTGTTTTATACAAGAATCACCAATTGCAAGAATTGGCATGGAAGACCCATTTCCACTTAGCACAGAGTCAATACTAGATTATTTACAAATATTAGTTAACATACCTAGCTTACCTGTTATATGGTTGGAAGCTCCATCTGTTGTCCATTCGGTGCCAACAATGGTGGTGTCCAGTGTGAGCGCTGAGAGTGCTTGTGGAATCTCATCTTGTTGAATGGGTTTCTTTGGCACCTACCAACATATCTTAACAATGTGGCCATCATACCACAATACTGGCATTGTTGTTCATGATATTTGTCCCTCTCTGCAGGTGTCATGCGATGCTCACCAGGTGGTGGAGGATGACGTTGTGAGTTTGCTGAAAGAGAGTCGCTTTGCTGTTGAGCTTGGAAGCCTCAACCATTAGAGGTGAACTTTTGTGAAGATCTATGATAGCCTAAAGAATTTAACTGTGAGCGTTGTTGTTGCTGTCCAAAAAAGGCCATCTAATGAGTGAGAGAATAAGCTGGGACATCTGTGTGGTTAGAGACCCAGTTGCGCCTTTGATCAAAGTTTTGGAGTTGGGAGACCAACTCAGAGTATGATGGCTTGGAAGCTTCAACATGGTTGTTGTAAATGTTTCATAATGAGGAGCAAGGCTGGTCAGAAGACAGAAGACTTTTTCTTGGTCTGGTATAGCCTTCCCAATGTCTGATAAATTGACATAGAGACCTTTGAAGGTGAGAATATGTTCTGTGATTGTTGTGTTTGATAGCCCAAGAACAACTAACCAAGAGGGGGGCGTGAATTGGTTATTTGAAACTTTTTCGAAAATAAGTTCGAATTTAAGCAAATAACAATTAAAATAATAGGTAAGCAAGATATCACAAAAATAATAAGAGGAAGGGAAGAGAGAGAGCAAATGATGTAATAAGGAGGTTCGATCCAATCAACGATCTACGTCCCCTGTTACCAAGCTCTTCGTAACGAGCAAGGCCTTTTCCGCTATATTTGATTGACTTATGATGCAATCCAACCTTTACAAAGCTTCTGGTGACTTACAATCAAGGAGCACCGATCCTTTTACACCATTGAAATTTCCTGGACCTCAACACGACCCACAATCCAAAAATAAGAGAATTGAAATTACAAGTGAAAAACTTCTCTCTTAATAAATGATATAGACTTAGTTTGAATATAAGAGAGAAGTAGGTAAACACTTTAATTGATAGCAAAGAAGGTAGCTCAAGTGTTTTGATTGAAAAACTTTAGTTGAGATAAAATGATTTTTCAACTTTTGATCACTCAAAAAGTTTTTCAATAAATGAATGATTTGATCTTTAAAAGAGTGAAAAATAAGGTTGAGAGAATCAATAAAATACTTCACTTAATGCTCATAAACAGTTATATATATAGTGAAGAGAGTGATATTTATAGCTCTCAAAGATCTTCCTAACGGTCAAGAGTCTGCCCTACCGGACAAGTGTACCGGACCATCCGGTACGTACCGGATAAGACTACTAGCCGTTGGTGAGTTAGGTGTCAGAACGTTAAAAATTTTGACCGTGGGCAAAGACCTTTATCGGATCGTCCGATAGCTCAATTCTCAAAAATAAATTTTGCCTTGAATGATTTTATTTTGAGCTCCTGAGACTTCTTTGCTAAATATTAAAATGTTATACCTTTACATATAACTTCAAGAGTTCTAATATAATTTTCTTCAATATGATTGATCATCAAGGTTTATGACTTCGATCTTGATTCGTCTTGACATTGGCATTCGTTTCGTTCTTCATGAGTGCATTTATCTTGTCCTATCCATGAATCTTCATTTTGATGCGATGGTCAATTTGATTTCAACTATCATGATTCAAAAGTAGGTTTGTTAGAACCAAAATTAAATCTTGTTTGTTATAATTAAAACATAGACCGAAGTCAACCATGTCAATAGTATTGTCTTCCTTTTGAAGATAGGTCACTTGTTGTCGTAGTGTAAGCTCACATTCTCGTGAGTCATGTGCATATGCATTCTTGAGGGCCTCCCATACTCCATGATCTGTGTGAGATCAACGATGAGTCCGAGAGTTTCTTCAGACAGTGTTCCAATGATCCACCTGTAAGTATTATGCCCTAGGTCCAATCAACTTTGGACATAAATATTTTTATATATAATTAATGCAATTAAATGACAGATCTATTATTTAATTAATAGATAATTAAATGAATAATAGAGTCCGTAGATTCAAATCTTCGTAATTTGTTAATCACAAGGCGTTGTGATTCTGAGATACAAATTACATCTGATTGAATCTTAAATCGTCTGTGGTTGTAAGTGATAACGAGATGCGGATATCAGTATTACAGATAGACCATCACGTGTGGCATTTCTTACTTGTAAAGTAAGTAGCTGATCTTACAAGCTAAAGTACGGTGACACTTAAATGACACGTGGATGTTTTATTATAGAACAAAACATTGGAGACCCGCCAAGAGATTCCACATGGATAACTATCTGAGTGTCAGTAGGTAATCTCTAACGTTCGGTAGTGGAATTGGTCCTTAGACTTGAGGTCGTCATGGTACCTTATATGAGGACAGTCATACTTTGACGGTATTGGATGTTGCTCTGCAAAGGGCCGCTAATATGACATCGTTCGGGTACGTCAAGAATCGTATGAAGGTTGTGATTGACCAATAAAGAATTCGTCACTCTTAGATAGTAGGAGATTATGATCTGCATTTCATTCAATTAAGTCGATAACGAAATACTTGGCCAAGATGTACTCATAAGTCGAAAAGGAGTTTTCGACTTATATTGACTTAATAGTGGAGTGAAAGATATGATCGAAATTATGGATTGACACAATTCCATATCTCTTAATTGATCGGATCATATTGACGAAGGGATTATAGTTTCAAGGTAAACGAACGAGTTTGGTTTTGTCATACCACGTGACATTTCCCGTCACATGTATTGCCCTGACACATTACTAAATGTCAATTAGGGACGGCGAGTGTGAATTGACGATAAATTAAAAGGGTGTTTTAATTTATCAATTTTGATTAGATCAAAATAATATTTCACGTCTTTAGACATCATGGTCGGGAACCTAATTGGTAGGACACAAAAGAGAATTGGAAAATTGCAAATTGCCAATTGGTTAATTGAACAATCGTTGGATAAATTAATTAATTGGATTTGTTATTTATATTCCCGAATTAATTAATTTGATTAATTAATTTACGGACCGAATTTAATTAAATAGATTAATTAAATATTGGACCGAACTGGGCCAAGCCCGTTTGGGTTTATATAAATATATGGCTAGGGTTTGAGGTCCATATGGTTCTTATTATTCTTGCTGGCATAAAAGGAAAACCCTGGTAACTGCAATCTTGTTCTCTGTGTGGATCACTGTTGGAGGTTGGACAATTGGACAGCTGTGGATGGCGAATCAAGATTACTGGAACGAAAAGAAAAGTAAAAGGTTTGCAAAATTCTTCAAAGGTACAATCTTTATCACGATTTTTATCTAAATACAAAGGGATCCTCGGTGGAAATCGAAATAATTTTAATTTTCCACTGTGCATGTATAAGTAGATTCCCAACACCACCCTCGAAGAAGATGATCTGAATTTTGCCATGCTACGAAAGCGTCTGTTAATTGTGGTGTTGAATTTCAGCATTTGTGGGAATGGTGTATTTGGTCGGAGCGAGATCTTCGTTTGTTAGATGCTCGACCATCTCTTGACTCTCAGTAAGAGCCAATTCTTGCTCACGCCACAAGGGATCATTGTTTGGGGTGAGTCAAAGGGTGATAAAGTTGCCAACATTGAGTGACAGAGTAGTCATGGTGAAAGAGAATACAGTAATTGATCTGTGATGGGTTGCTTAGTGTTCACAATGGCTCTGATACCATAATGAAAAAATTGAGCTGATGGAATAATTTGTTTTGAATGAAAAGTGGTACTCAGATTGTAATGTGAACACTTTGGCTATACAAGTGAGGTATTTAAAATGAAAAAAATACAGAGATTACAGAATTCAAATAAAATAGAAATCCCAAAAAATCGGGTTGTGGTTTAACAATCCGATTTGCTCTCCACTTGTTGCGTTGACATCTTGATAACTGGAGAGGTTTGATAGCAGAGGTTCCCTAAATATTTGGAGTTTGTTGAACTACCATGCAAATTTGAACTTTCAGAGAATACAGGCTCGATTGGATCATCATCCCGGTTTGAACTAGTTACAGTTAGAGCTCCAAGATCACTCAACGTCTCTCCACTAATTGAGGTTAGATTGTGAGAGTCTTCACCCTTTTTTCTCCAAGAATCATGTGTCTCCTTATTCCTCCACTGACTCTCACGTGTCTCCTTATTTCTCCAATGATTCTCACAATTGTTGTTGCTAATAGTTATCAAATCAAACGGTCATACGACACAATATTTACACCTACTAGTGCGCACTATTCTGGTACACATTGATTTATATGGTTAAGAAACCCATTCACCAGAAGAACCCAATCACTCTAGTAGCAGCAATAAGTCAGTGGAAACTCTTAACCAAAATTTATTGCAAAAGTTCAATCTTTCCTAAAAAATCTATTCTATATGGAGTTGGGATTCATATTGACTTGCATATCCTTATTGTTTCGAAAATTATGATCCCAATGAATACATATTTTAAAATTTACTATGGCCCTAATGTGTACATAGTTAGGAATGCAACGTGTCTATATTATTTCATTTAGGGTATGTTTGATTTCAAATGTGGAATTTGGGTGGAAAGAAAACGAATTTCGGGGAATTAAATTGTCTAGAAATTATTTTCCTGGAAATTATCAATTTATTGTATTTGATTGGTATAATTTTTCATGTGGAAAATGTTGAAATAAAAGTATTTTTTGGTGTTCGTTTGATTTTGTTTTACATGAAAATTATTAATTAAAGGGATTGAATTTACTGGTATTGGGGATAAAATTTGTTTCCATTACCAACAAAAAAAAAAAATCAAGAAAATCATCTATCTTTTGGTATTCGTTTGACTTTATTTTATATAGAAATTGTCAATTAAAGAGAAATATTTTTTTACGATAATTCTTAAAATTTATTTTCATTTCAAAAAAAAAAAAAGAAAAAAAAAAAGAGGAAAAAAAATCGCTACAGTATGATCGAAAATGAATTCTCACCATTTTGGCGAGAATACAAATTCATAAAAAAGTTGGAAATTATCTACGTAACCAAGGAAAGTGGAAAATATTTTCCATGGAAAAATTTCCCTACCAAACACCACAAAAGTTGAAAAATCTTGATTATTTTCATGGAAAATGGTAGGCAATCAAATAGGGCCTTATAGTTTTATGTCGTTGGAATACAAAGAAGGAAAATTAAAAATGTATATTAATTGAATCAGAGCTGAATTGTACTATTCACATATAATTTAATGCTGTTGTAATTTTTTTAAATTAATATTATTTTGAATCATATTATTTCTTTTATCTTCTCATGCTATTGAAATGCCAAAAAGGAAAACAAGTAAATGTGAACTGTTTGAATTAGTGTGGAATCATATTATTAAAATTAACTGTTTTATGTCTTCGGAAATGCCGAAAAGGACCCAAAAAAATAAATAAAAAATTGTAAGATTTTTGAGTTAGTGTTGTTGATGAGTGATTATGTACATTCCATAACACAAGAGTTGACTGTACATAAATGGGGTCCTAATATTAAAAATTAGTGTGGAATCACATTTCATTGTTTTACATCTCTTTGATTTTCTCCCTTGATATTTTGTACTTAGCTAATGCCTATTTTTATTGATTCAGAAATCAGAATTACTTTTAATTTTTAAAGTCGATATTTTGTAATAATTTCTTTTAGTTATAAACTTAATAAACAATAATTTATTTTGAAGATTATTATTCATTATAATTTTATGCTGTTGCAATTCTGAAATGAAAAAATAAATTAATATATATTTTTTTGAATTACTAGTGAATCATATTATTTCTTTTATCTTTTTATGCAATTGGAATGCCGAAATGGAAAATAAATGTACATTGTTCGAATTTGTGCTCCAAAGGTTCTCTCTAAAATTCAAATTAACTTGCTTATTTTCTTATTATAAGTGTGCATTGAATGTGCAAATTTCTATAATTCCCTTCCATCGGATTTCGTAGTTTTAGATCTACTTATTTTTCTTCCTTGATATTTGGTTCACAGCTGACTATTTTTTATAATTGATTTACAAATTACAATTTCTTGTAAACTTATTAGAGGATCTATTTAATTGATGAAGTTAATATTATTTAATGATTTCATTAACTTAGAATTCCTTGAAAAGTTCAATCTTTTTGAAGACCAATTCCCTATATAGTTGGGTTTTAGGTTGACTTGCATATCCTTTAAGAATGCTCAGTTCCAAATTATTTCACTTACATGTTCAAACAAAAAATGGATAATGTAAATTGTTCGAATTAGAGCTGAATCGGATGATTCATTTTAATTTTATGCTGTTCCAATTTAAAATGGGAATAATCTGATAAACATTGTTTAAATTAGTGCTGATTCATAAATATTATTTCATTTATTCTTTCATGCCATTGGAATGCCAAAAAGGAAAATAAATAAATGTACATTGTTTGAACTTTGAATTAGCGTTGAATCATATTATTTTGTTTATTCCTTTTTACGTCTTTGGAATACCGAAAGGAGAAAAATTAATGTAAATTTTACGATTTAGTGTTCTCGATGAGTGATGATGTACATTGCATAAGATGAGTGTTGACTACTCAACATTGGGATTCTAAGGACATCTCCAATGGTTGTACCGTTGCACCATTTTTTGGTGTAAAGTTGGTCCAATGCAATACCAAACTTTGCACCATTTTGGTGCAAAATGGTGCAAAGTGAATAGTGCTGGACCATATTTGGTGCAGCACTATTCATTACACCATTTTTTTGCACCAAATGGTGCAATGTCCATTTTGCCCTTTTTCATTTTTTAAAGATAATGGTTAAGGATATTTATGTCATTTTCGTTCTATAATAATAATAATAATAATAATAATAATAATAATAATAATAAAAAATTACACTATTAATTATATTATTAAAGTTTATTATTTTTAATAATATAATCAATGATAATTAACGTAATTGTTAATTTAACGTAAAGTTTATTATTTTTGTAAATTTAACGTAATTGTTTATCATAAATTAATAATATAATCAATTATTTTTATCAATTTAACATAATATATAAAACATGTGAATAATTTAGTAATCAATATATTTGTCAATTTAATGAAGTTATGATTTAATAATTTATATATAGTTATAAAATAAATAAATAATTTTTTAAAATAAATACATTGAGAAAAATCGAAAGAATAAATAAAATAATAAAGCACTGTTCATTTGGTGTAAGTTTTGGTATAATGGTTGTAGAAGAATTTTGGTTTGGTGCAAAATTTGGTACAAAATTTGGTGCAAAATTTGGTGCAGTGCTAGAGATGGCCTAATATCCATGTTTGTCATCAAAATACTAGAGACAAATACAAAGTAAAATCATTGAAAAGAATTCATAGTAGGTTTTATGTGCATCTCTTTTATATATATGGTGAAAGCATATGATTCTTCAATAATATCTTTGTCCCAATAAAAAACTTAGAATCTCAGAAATTCTTTTTTTTTTTTTTTGCAAGGTCTGTGTGGAATTCAATGTATTATGATTGAAAAGAACTATGGTGTTAATTAAAAAAATTAATGTACAAATTGTTACCACCTCGTCAGGTTTCATAGGATTTTGAAACATGATTTCAGTTTTGTGTTAAATTGTATTGGTGGAACCCAAATTATATTTGTTGTCTATTATGTGAAATAAAACTTGGCATGCGTGAATTAATTAAGGGGGTTACGGGAACTTATTAGGAGAAAAGTTGTGAAATAGCGTTAATGGAAATCAAGGACATGTTTCCTTGCGTCAAATAATTTCTGTTTGTTATTCCCATATGTGATATTGCTTGAATTGACTTAATTAAGTCAGTTGAAATGGAAATATAAATTAATAGAAATGCATGAATTAGTGCTTAATGATATTATTTCGTTTATTCTTCTGTGCCAATGTAATGCCAAAAAGGAAAAATAAATAAATGTGCACTGTTTGAATTAGCGTTGAATCTTGTGATTTATTTATCGATTTATGTCGTACGAATGTCAAAAATGAGAAAAATCTAATGCAATTTTTTTGGGTTACTGTCGTCGATGAGTGATGATATACATTCCAAAATACGAGAGTTAACTGTTCGACGTTGTAGGTATATAAATAGGTTCAGAATAGTACTGGTTGTCATCAAATTATTAGACAAACACAAAGTAGGAAGATTTCATTATTTATACTGTAATAGCATATGATTAGTCAAATATATTTGCGTTTTAAAAAAATCTTAGCATCTAAACAATTATTTTATTTAAGGTTTGTAAAATGAGTTGGAATTCAATGATGTCTTATTGAATATAACTATTTTTCTTTTTAAACATTTAAAATCTTCTACGTATACTAATAAAACTGTTTTTGCAATGTAGGAAAATGATTGGATTTGAAAGAGAAAGGTTGCAGGTATGTTCACTGACAAGGAATCTGCTAGTTTTCATGGACTGTTTGAGAAAAGAGAATGTGGTTGCACTGTTACCACGTTAGTGCACTTGGAAACCTAGAGTTTCAGTTGATGAAAAACTTGAGATTGAATGCAAATTATTTGAAAATAGTTCTAAGGGTTCTCTCCAAATTCAAACTAACATCTTATATTGAATTAGGAAAAAATAAGTCTCTTTTAAAAACGCAGAGGAGAGAGAAAAGCAATTTGGGCGAATTGGGTGATTTCACAAAAAACCATTAGGGCTCGAGGCTGAATCTCATCTGCAGACGGGATTACCATGACTACCGTCTTGCCAGTGCAACCAGCTCTGGCAGGGCTTTCCGGTGAGCATCAGGGTGGAGCCACAATAGGTGGGTTTCCGGTTGGAGTGCAACACAACAGATTGTATTCGGAGGTTGTCAAGCCGCGCGAGAAAACTGGGATTAATCAGACGGTGATAAAAATGGATATGGCCATCACAATGTGAGGTCCAAAATTGATTAACAGTGAGCTTGGGTTTATTTTTACAAATGTGGAAGAGAAGACCCTATCTGAGGACTTACGGTTTGCTTTGGTGATGAAATTCCTTACGGTGAGGCCAAATATTGATGTGGTTCAACGGACAGTTAATAAAACTTGGGGCCTTCAAGTGATTCCAGTAATTAGCTACATGGATGCCTCACATGTGCTGATTCAATTGAAGAACGAGGCAGATTACTTGCATGTGTGGACAAGAGAGGATCGATCGTTGGCTGGGGCGACATTTCGTCTCTTGAAATGGTCGGTCGAGTTTGATCTTAATAGAGAATCTTCTATTGTTGCACAGTGGATCTTTTTACCGGGTTTGTCGATGCATATGTATAGTCTAGATTGCTTAAGAATTTTGGCGACTCGATTTGGAAGATACTTGGGGACTAACCATGCAACATTGAATTGGTCTCGGGCCACATGGGCTAGAATGTGTATTGAAGTGGATTTCCTTGCAGAACCAGTCAGTAGTTTTCCTATTGTTACTTCATCGAAGACATTTTGGCAAGAGGTTCAGTATGAGAAGCCATGTTTCTATTGTATCAAATGTGGTCGGCAAGGTCATCCTGAATCTATGTGTCGGGTTGGACAGAGCCGTGTGCTCCCTCAAAAAGTGATGGAGAGACAGGAATGGTGCAAGAAAGAAGGGCAGGATATGGCGAAAAATAAAGATAAGGTGGATGAAATAGTTGGGCAACTGGAGATTACTCGAATTAAGAAGGGGGAATCGTCGGTGGGGGTAGGTAAATTTGTCAAGGAGAGTGAGAGTTTGTGTGATGCTATGGTGAGGTTTAAGGAGGTTGACCCCTTGGTGAATACATGAGATAGTGGTTCGACTAGGGTAGGGAAAACTCAAATTGCAGAGAGGGAGCTTGAACTATTGGAGGATGAATTAAGTGAGGATTTGACTATGAAAGATGATTCAACACATGTTGATATAGGTGCAGGGAAGGAAGCTTCGTCCAGCATTGACATTGTGAAGGACTTTTTCAAAGTGGTTGATGAAGATTTGGAGGCCGTAAATGACCAGATACCAGTAGGGAATGAGAGGTATCCTATTGATGGTGATGATGTGAATGTGCAAGATGGTGGAGAAGAACAACAACAGCGTCCTATCCATCATGAGTCTAATTGTGAAAAGGAAATAAGGGGATGCGAAGGGAAGAAAGACCCAGACTATTGGTCTAATTTAGACGTCCATAAACAATATACTGAAGTATAGAAGACTATTCCCCAGGTTACTAGAGCATCACAGAGGGCGCGAGCACGCCCTACTAAACTTGACTTATGATTGATCAACTATTAATGTGGAACGTACGAGGGGTGGGCACATCAAAAGGAAGGATGGAAAAGTTAGTGAGGAAATTCAATGTAGAAATACTAGCACTACAAGAAATTGATGCTTTCCCTACAAATTTTACTTGTAGAGAAAGGTTCATATTTGTAGGAAAAAATTTTTGCATACGAAAAATGTTTGTAGGCATATTTGTGGGGCAAACATTGAGGGAAAAGGTATAAGACGATAATTTTTTTAAATTTGTGGGCTAAGGTTTTTCCCTACGAACCCTTTGGAGACAAACACAATTCGTCGTGTAAGTTTTTCCCCAACAAAATCATTCGTCTGCTAAAGTTAATTTTACCCACAAAACAATCACGCTTTTCCCTACATTGTGTTTTTTTCTACAAATAAATTGTGGGAAAAAATATTTATGACAACATGGTACGTATTATTTTGTGGGTTAAACCCTATTTACAAAAAAAATTTGTGGGGAAAATATATTTGTATGTTATTTTGAAAGAATTTGTAGGAAGAAATTAAATTATTTCATAATAATAATAATAATAATAATAATAATAATAATAATAATAATAATAATAATAATAATAATAATAATATATTGTAGTAATTTTTTTAACCTTATTCAAAATAATATAAAAAGGCCAAAGACTATAAATTATTAAACATGTATCAATCAATGTAGTATTGAATCCAAAATATTTTACCAAAACAAAAATATAACAAAATTTATAGTTCATCCAAATCCAAATTAGACAATTTTCAATTTACAGGCATCTAATAAAAGAGTAAAAAAAGAATTAACTAGTGATTCAAAGAAAATAGAGTAAAAGAATACAAGACTCTGAATTGATCATTAGCTAGCCTGCTTTTGAGTTATGCAGCTTGTAGCAATGAAATCACCCTGATGCTTGTGAAGGTGGATTAAGTAATAGATAACACATAGCCCCTCTAACTATTTATTGACCAGTTCACCAGGAATGTCTTGCTGCAGTTTTCCAATAAACCTATATAAGAAGGAAGTCTTCTTAACATTCTATAACAGAATATAGATAATAAGAGAGAAGACTCAGCATTTTCACACTATTTTAATCACTCTTAGAGTTGTTAAGGGATCAAAAAAATACGTTTTAAAATTAAAATGTCATGCCGTTATAAGATATTATAGTCATAGTTATCAATTCAAAGGCTGCTCCTGGGAACTAAAGAAACAAAGATGAAATTACTTCAATCCATCTTTACCTTTCTTTGTTGAGCATAAGATTTAGTTCGACAACTTAAAATAGACATATATTGCTGGAATAATAGTTTACCAAGAACAGAACTTCACCATAATCAACCATGTACCTTTATAAATGCCAATTTGATCTAGTCTGGTACATTAATATCGTAAATGGGGGGTTTGTAGGAATGCCTGCACCCACTGGCTCTGTGATTGGTTCACTGTGTGTCTTGACAACATCATAATAGAAATCCTCTATATGTGGTGCTCCAGAGATATCCTTCCTGTTATAGAGGATAAAAAGAAAGATGTTGGATCCACATGAAACAAAAGAACGTGATTCTTGTACATATCAAATTATTTTGTCTGGGTACCATGCCCTTCATAAAAAATCTTACGCGTTAATAAAATACCATGCATCAGCAAAATACTTTACTTTAGCAACCATGGGAACAAGAGCTTTGAAGTTATCACAATGCAAAATCGATGCCAATCCACCGGCTGAACATCCAGACAGAATGGCCTACATAAGAAAACTCAAGTTAACAATAGCAAGTAAGATTACATTTTAAGTTGGAGGAAAAAACATGAGAGAAAATCATACATTTTCAACATTCTTCATTCCTTCTTCAAGTATTTGGCCAAATATATCTCTGGTACCTGGATGGCAAAATCAAAAGAGAAATACTCTGTTTGATTGCCAAAAATGCAACAAGAAGAAGATAAGTTTCATTCTATATAATTTAATCAATTCCATTGTGATGTTTGTTGATCTCAACATCATCATTTTTACTATGTTTCAAACATAGTCACTACATCTTTTCCTATTGTATGAATTATATTCTCCTAAAAAAAATAATCAGGCAACTACTCTTATTTCCTAGGATGATCTAAAGTACAATCTTTCAATGATCCATTCTTCCGCCATATATATATATATATATATATATTAATTCCTGCACCAGATCCCCTATCAAAATGATATGCTGGTGGACTACCGTCTAAACAAACTACTACCGTCTAAACAAACTGCGAGCACAAAGCAGAAAAATATTTTGTTCTAAATGTTGACCCTTAATGTTTTACCTGCTCCTTTTGCCACAACACTTTGAACATAAGTAATATCAACCAAAAATCCTTATGTTCTTATCACAATCAGCATACAAAGAAGAATGTGGAGAAATTTTTGTAATCTTCCATTCATCATTCTGTCCAGATTTAAATGGATTCACTATTAATTCACGAAAATAACATGGGATTCCTTTTTTTTTTTTAATGTAAAATGAAGACCTAACATCTTTCCAATAATTTTTTAACTTCTAAATTAATGTAAAATTTTAATCATCATCTACTTGATTCATGAAACCAGCCACGCCTAATTTCTAAATAGATTAAGTTTTCTTTGAAGTTTCCCATAAATGTAAAATTGAAGATTTCACGAGAATCAACAGTCATTTTTAAATTTCCCCTTGAAAAATGAAAAAAAAAAAAGGATTAATGAAGAACGGTTTTAACCTCGAGGGTTTTGGCAGTAGAAGGCAAAGATGATAATAATTCAACAAATAAGTTACATCATGACATACAAAGAGAAGATTTAAACAAGAGAAATTACCACCTCCTCTTCTCGCTATGATGAACGCTTAAAACGGCTTGCTTCCATGGAGAATTCTTTTGATTTCTGAAAGTAAGAAACAATGGAAGAGGAATAACAGTTAGGTGACGACAAGAGGTTGAAGAGGAAGGTGAGGGGGTTCGAATGGTAGTGGGATCCGGTGGTCTAGGTGGCGGGTGGTGGTCGATTGTTGAGGAAGAAGGCGGCAGTTCTTCCATGGTTCTCTCACGCACAGTGATGGAAAAGAGGAAAAAGCGGCTGTTTTCTATGTTTTAAAAATTTTGCGTGTTTTAAATTGGAAAAATTTCCCACTAATTATTAGCCTGCAAATAAATCAAATTTTTTGTAGGCTAAAGATATATCTTGCCCTTCAAAATTTATTGTCTTAAAAAAAATATAATTTTTTGTGGGTACAAGCCCTTCCATTATTAAAAATTTTGAATCAAATCATATCCTTACGAAATGTCCTTTTGTAGGGAAAAGTGAACTCCGCCCCACAAATTTTAATTTGTCTGTGGAATTTTTGTAGGAAAACTATATATTTCTTGCAGTGTAGGGATTGCGGAACCTTTTCATGGGGAAGAAAAAATGAAGCTTTTGGCTTGTAAAATAAAGTTGCCAAACTTTATATCAAATAAGAAAACAAGAGGTAAGTTATGGGTTTTTTGGAGTGAAGATTACAAGGTTGACTAGGTTTATTTCTCGGATCAAGCTTTACATGAAGTTTTCATGAAGGGAGAATATAAGATGTTAGTATCGTTCATTTATGCGAAATGTAATGCTTTGGAAAGGAGGATACTTTGGCAGGAGTTGGAGAATGTTAGGGTGAGTGGCCTTCCTTAGGCGGTCTCTGGCGATTTCAATATCATTAGAAATGACTCTGAGTGAGTGGGTGGCCACCCTAGACCTCTTTAGGCTATGGAAGATTTTAACGAGTGCATTGACAAGTGTGGTCTCTTGGAGTTGCTAGTTCTAGGTAGAAAATTATCTTGGTGCAATGGACGTGAGGGCTTGACTAGAAGTTGGGTGCGGCTGGACAGAACACTGGTAAATGAGGAGGTGTTACGTGACTTCCTGGAAGCAAGTATGAAGTACATGTCGGGAACATCTGCTGATCACCGCCCTATGACTATTAACTTGCAAAAAAAGTATGCTTTGTATGGCCCGACTCCATTTCGGTTCCAACGAATGTGGTGTGAGCATGAGGGTTTTTTACCACTTGTGGAGGCAGCATGGAGATTGGGAGATAGTGGTTTGATGTTGGGTGGCTTAGAAAAATTAGCGGCTAAACTGAAGGATACTAAAAAAGCTTTGAAAGTGTGGAATAAAGAGATTTTTGGGAGAGTTGATAATGTTATTTTGGAGTTAGAATAACATGTGGAGGCTCTCGATAGCAGGTTACAAGTTGCATATTCTAATGTGGTAGAACAAGAATACTTGATATCTAAAATTGAATTGGAGGAATGGCAAAGAAGAGAGGAAATTAGATTGTTCCAACTGGCAAAAAAGAAATGGTTGTCTTACGGTGATAACAATTCTAAATTTTATCATGCTGTAGTCTTGCAAAAACGAAGAAAATCAAAGTTAAATCAGATAAAGCTTACAGACGACACTATTCTGTCGACTCCGTAGCAAATACATGCAGAAGCTGTGAAATATCTTTAGACTGTCCTTGCGAGCAAGGAAAGCGAAATTGTGCCAGATTTGTCTCATATCATTGAGTCTGCAGTTTCTCAAGAGGAAGGACAGATGCTATGTGCTTTGCTGATTGAAGAGGAGGTTCGAACTACAACTCATTAGATACCTATGGATAGCACACCTGGGCCTGATGGATATGGATCAGCTTTCTTTATCAAGTGCTGGGATATTATAAAAGGGGATCTAGTGGAGGCAACAAAGGAGTTTTTTGAAAGAGGGGTGCTTTCTCGATTTTATACATCATCCTATATAGTGTTGATCCCAAAGGTGGAGAATCCTAGCGGTTTTGATAAGTTTCGACCAATCAATCTTTGCTCTGTTGTGTACAAAATATTTTCGAAGATTTTGGTGCAGAGAATGAGTGTTATACTTTGTAGAATTATTTCTCAAGAGCAAGGAGCCTTCATCCCTGGTTGAAGTATTTTCGAGAACATTACACTCACTTAAGAATTAGTGAACTCTCTTAATAAAAAGGTTTGTGGTGGATATGTGATGATTAAAGTAGATATGGCTAAAGCATATGATAGGGTGGAGTGGCATTTGTTACTTCATATTTTATCATCCTTTGGGTTTCCGACGAGGTTTTGTAAGTTAATTGAACGGTGTATATCCACACCATGGTTCTCAGTGATGATGAATGGAACCATGCAAGGTTTTTTAAATCATCGCGTGGTCTTCGTCAAGGAGATCATTTATCCCCTTATTTGTTTATTATCATGCAAGAGGTGTTGACTAGAATGCTGAAGAGGGGTTTTGAGGAAGGACGGATTGGGTGTTTCTCAGATCCTAGGGGCATGACTGTGATAACTCATTTGTTGTATGCTGATGATTTAATCATTTTTGCCAATGGAGGGAAAAGGTTTATCAGAGAGCTCAGGAAGTTCTAGGTCTATATGAGAGCTGGTCTGGTAAAAAGATCAACAAGGAAAAGAGTGCTATTTTTTTCTCAAAAAATTGTTCTGTGACTTGGAAAGGAGTAACACTAAGGGAGAGTAGTTTTAAGGAGGGTCAATTTCCAGTTATCTACTTGGGTGTTCCAGTGGTCCAGGGTCGTTTAACTACTTGCCATCTTGAGCCCTTGGTGGAGAAAATCAGAAAGAAAATTGTAGGTTGGAAGCTTCAATTGCTGTCACTAGGGGACAGATTGGTCTTACTTCGTCATGTTCTCACGTGTATGGCTACCCATTTGTTATCTGTGTTGAATGTTCCAAAATCTATTTTTAAGAGACTCAATTCCATCATCTCATCTTTCTTTTGGGGTGAGGTTAATGGAAGGACTAGGAAGAAATGGTGTTCTTGGGATAAACTTTGTAAACCGGTCATGGGGGGGATCGGAGTTAGGAAATTTGAAGATGTCCAGCGTGCCCTACACATGAAGTTTGTATGGAAATTACTGTCATCAGATTGGTTATGGGCAACTTTTTTTCGAGCAAAATATACGAAGCATGGTTTGATTGATGTCTCCAATTTACGTTGTATATGCTCTCGATTCTGGTGCTCTGTTGTGGGATGCATCCCTGATGTGATTAATAATAGTCAATGGCAGATTAGGGAGGGTTCTATCTCGTTCTGGTATGCTCATTGGTTAGATGATGGCCCTTTGTCACGGAAAGCATCACATATTGATCAACCAACTCTTAGAATCAAAGATATTTGCTTGGATAGTGGTTGGAATATGAATCAATTACTGCAACTTGTAGGGAAAGATAAAGCCGCTAGTGTTATGGCTAAGGTGAGTAAATGTAGAGAGGGAGATGATGTTCTTATTTGGAAATTGAATAGTCAAGTAACATTCTCTTCCAAGAGTGCATGGGACATGATTAGAGTTCGACAGCCCCAAACCTCTTGGGGTAGATGGGTATGGCATTCTGCACTCCCAAAAAGAATGTCAGTGATAATGTGGAAGGCTTTTTCTAAAGTTTTAAGTGTTGATAGTAGAGTTCGGCAAATGGGTGTAGCCTTAGCTTCTCGTTGTGATTGCTGCCTTACGGGAAATGAAGAAACACCCAACCATGTTCTTAGTACAGGTGAGGTGGAAAATGAAGTTTGGAGGAAAGTTTCAGTGGCTTTGGGTATTCGGTGGAGATCTAAACAAAACTGGTATGATAGAGTAAATTTATGGTGGGCCATTGCAGGTAAAAAATCACAAGTTGGGTACTTACAAGGGTTACTTCCAACTATACTAGCGTGGAGGCTATGGATGAGACATTGTAAAGCGAGAATGGAAGGTGTTCATGAAACTGTGGAGCAGATTTTTCGTTCGATAAAATTCTGGCTGCAACATGTGTCATCCAATTTGAAAAAAGAACGAGTTCTCGCGGTCAGAAGAATTACTTCTTAGAAACTTTGATATCAGTCCAATGGTGAATCAGGAGAGACCTCTTTGAATTGTTAAATGGGCTAAACCGACGGCGAGCAGAGTAAAGCTAAATGTAGATGGAAACTGTCTAGGTAACCCAGGTATTGTTGGTGGTGGTCGGATTGTAAAGGATGAAACGGGCAGGTTGATAGTAGGTTTCTCTTCTTTCTTCAGTATGGCACTAACAATGAGGCGGAGTGCTTACTGATGGACTGACCTTGTGTCAGGATTTGGGATTATATCAAGTGGATGTTGAATGTGATTCGTTGTTAGTGGTATCCTGGATTCTGACAAGAAAATGTACGTTATGGTACTTGTGGGATTTTTGGGAAGTTCTCATAGTCCTTCTCAAGAAGTTTGATTTTCACATGATGCATTAGTATAGAGAAGCTAATCAGGTTGCGGATGAGCTAGCGAAGTTAGGTGCTAAGGGGAAGATAGAATGGTTCTTATCATGCATGGAACTACCAAGGTTTTGTCGAGGCTTGATCCGTCTAGACAAGATGGGTGCAGTGTACATTCATCAGAAAAGATAGGCTTTTTTCCATTGTTTGATTAAATTGATAGGAGTTGAGATTATTCATTATTTTTATTGACTGATCGGTTTTTATTACGGTTTTCTTCCGCCTTAAGTGAGGGTTGGTATGAATAAATGCCTGATGGACTTTAAAAAAAATAAAATCTTATCTTGATTTTATAGGTGTGCATTAAACGTGCGAACTGCTATGATAACATTTAGTCGGATTTCAAATTTTATATCTCCTGGGTTTCTTCTACCATGCTAATTTGTACACAAGAAGGACTATTTTTTGTAGATTCTCAAAGAACAATTAATTATACACTTAAAGATGAACAATTTAATTGAGGAAGTTAGTACCATATAATTATTTTTTTTAAAATTTTAAATTAGAATTATTATTATTATTTTAGGAAGTTTACAGTTGAAAAACGTTATGATTACCAAAAACGACCACCAAATCAAGAATTTATGTTTTTATAGTTTATTTCCTTGTTTCTTTATTGATTAGAGATATTTTCACTTGAACTAACAAGGATGTCATATACTATGACATCAATTTGGCAGTGAACCTATCTGTAGTTCAGTTTGCAAATGATTCTTGAAAAATCATCACACGTAACAATTGGAAGAGTCAAATTTGGATCACTAATAGTTATAGGAAATGAGTTTCTTTAAGAATTGCTTGTTTGCTAAACATACCTTTCAAAGACCTTTATGTCAAATCTGTCTTCGTGATGAAATTGTACACTGTTCTAGATGTCTTATACTGCATCAATTCAATCTTTGAAGGAAGTTTGCAAGATATACCTGATTATTTATTTTGTTATATTGTTGGAACATCATAAATGAAGGATCAATTAATGTGCTTCTTTTGAATTAGTGAATTTTGGATGAATGGCGATTTCAAAGTAACTCTTTTCTCATGCACGAGTTACTATCCTTGATATCGCAAAAATGAATGGTTATTAACTCAATCGATCTAGTTGCAACCATGGATCAATAGTAACCTAAACCTAAACTTTATTGCAAAAGTTTAATGTTTCCTACTTAAAGTTAGGGTTTAATCAGTAGAAAGATGGGAATATTAAGTGTAGATCACCCATTACTTTCTGCACCCATCCTGTGTGCCATCAAAATATTGCACTAGCGAATACAGGTATAAAATTTTGGTCACTAATTCTAATAGGATAAGTGTATTGCTATCTTTAGGAATTGTTGCTAAAGATAATTTTCCAAGACCTTTACATCAAACAATTCATCGTCCTGAATTTGTACGCTGTTTTAGATATATCATGATGCTTGACCTAGAATGTAACTCCCCAAATTTTTTTAACTTGACGTGTTACCAAACACGAGTTCTTATTGTTTAGAAAATTATGATCCTCGTGAATTCATATTTCAGAATTTAATATGGCCACGATTTAATGATAATTATGATCCCCTATGTGTACATAGTTAGGAATGCACTGTCTCTGTTTTATTTCATTTATAGTTTATGTCGTTGGAATGTCAAGAAGGGACAAAAAAAAAAAAGTACATTAATTGAATCAGAGCTGAAATGTATTATTACTAGAACGATTGGGTTTTATTAGTGTATATGTTTATTCATACTTTTGATCAATGCGTGCATGAGTAGGCATCTAATCTAGTTTCCTATGGCCTTTTGATTTAAAAATTTCTTACATGGTTGATTATTTAGATGTATCATTTTTGGGAGTTGAGATAAAGGTAAATAGAAGGGGACCTTCATTTCTTTATTTCCTGACCTTTTTCTTTAATAGATGAATCTTGCTACAAGTTGAAAGTCGAGAAGCGTCCGAGAATTAATCAAGATTTAAACCAAAGACAACAAACAGTAAAATAAAGTGCTAAAAATTGTAAAATGAACACAAAATTTTTTCGGCCGAAGCCCCAGAGGTTCGGCGACCACTTCTAATGCCTATTCCCCTGTTGAGCATTCATTAAAATGGATAAAGCTCGATTGTACTATAAAGCCCCAAAAATCAGGCAGTAAAATACAAGAATATTTCAGCAGTACAGCAGATATAAAGTCACCAAGACTTATCTCAAGAGAAATCACAAGGCATAATAACATCCACTAAGGAATCAGCCCAAGATCACACAAATCTTCCAAGACCCGCCACTGCTCACTTGCAAATCTCACAGATTCTTGCAAAGATAACACCGAGCAGTCCACAACTATATGGGTCTATCACATTACAAAAGATTTCTCAACATTCATTCACCAAAACCAAGAATATTCTTCAGATAAAAACCCATTTATCACCTAGAATAATGGTTTTCATGTAGGGAAGAAAGAGAGACCAGATACGGGCTTCCAAGATGAAGAATAATGTCTCTCAAATCTGAAAATCATTCCCAGCAGCAATAATAGATTTTGTCTCTCGATTCACAGCATCACATATGCATTTAATCACTAAAATTACTCAAGTATTAGAACCCTAAATCCCCAAGAAATTAGGAATTCTTGTACAGAGAGAAAGGGGTGAGTCGGACTGAACAATAAGAATAATTTTTGAATTTTTCTCCTCTCAGAATCTGCTGGTCAATGGAGTCACTCCAGATTTATATATTGCAAGTCACTAGCATAAGATTGGACAACCATAATTGTGCCACTTGTCAAGATCTTGTTGATTGCCTCAACTAATAGAGTTGCTATTTGTAAAACACGTTTTCTTCAATTTTGGAAGCACATCTTTTACTGCCACAGGTTTAATTCTCAACACAAGTACAACAATTTTAATATAATGATTAACAGTCCCCTCACTTACAAGAGGTGGGGCTAGCAATTAAAATAATCACGTGTCCTATGATTGTGAGAATGATGTACCTGTGCAGCACTGTACACACAACATTTTCATTATGGAATGTTGCTTCATTCTGCTGCCTTTATCTTCAAATAGTTAATTAATTTCCTGTACCCACGTTAAAAATTCAGCCAGAATGTCAGTTTGACTGAAATTCATGTGAAGACCAAATAATTGTTGTGTGCATGTTTGTGCGTGTGCGTGCATGCGTGTATTTTCTTTTCTTCCCTTTTTTTTTTGGTTTTAGGGATGAGAATGTATAAGTAATCATTTCTATCCTA
The DNA here is from genome assembly GCF_002742605.1 of Olea europaea var. sylvestris. Taxonomy (NCBI): domain Eukaryota; kingdom Viridiplantae; phylum Streptophyta; class Magnoliopsida; order Lamiales; family Oleaceae; genus Olea; species Olea europaea. The sequence goes on along the minus strand of NC_036241.1, from coordinate 3,243,136 downwards.
GTCCAAAAAATCATGTTGCTATTGTTGCCACTCAATTATATAGCTTTTGTATGGATAGTCCTATAAATTTAAAAATTTGCTTTTGATACAATACATATATAGAAACATAATCACAAACATATGTATATAAAAGGTAATTGCTTTTAACATTTCAAATTTGTGTCACTATGTTTATGATGTGAATCACATTGGACAATACGACACTACACCAAAAATCACTTTTTGCAGCGGGTAGAAAACGTTGCCGTAGACCTATCGCAACGTTCGGGCGTCTATTGTGGGTTTCAACGTTGCTATAGAGTGAAGAGTTTTTGGCAATGTTCATTGCACGTTGCAAAAAGAGATTTTGGAAATGTCCAAAGAACATTGCCGAAGCCTCTTTTTGAACCGTTCACCGCACGTTGCCAAAGCTCTCTTTTTGCAATGTGTAATGAGCGTTGCCAAAGCTCTCTTTTGGCAACGTTCTATGAACATTGCCAAAGTCCTTTTTTTGCAACGTGTAATGAACGTTGCCAAAACCCTCTTTTGGCAACGTTTTATAAACGTTTCCAAATCCTTCTTTTTGCAACATACAATGAACGTTGCCAAAGCCTTATTTTGGCAACGTTAATTGCGCATTGTCGAAACCCTATTTTTGCAACGTGTAATAAACATTGCCAAAGCCCTCTTTTGGCAACGTTCTTTGCACGTTGCAAAAAGAGGGTTTCAGCAAGGTGTAGTGAATGTTGCAAAAAGAGGGTTTGACAGCAAATGCCATTTTTATTTTTATTTTTTTATCAATTATTTCACATTTTTTCTTTCATTGCAAACCTTTGAATTCAAAATCTATTTACTATATATATACGCACAAGTACTTGACAACAAAAATTGAAAGTACTTCATTTAAGTAACGTGATCCCATGTACAATATTACTTCATCAAAACACAATAAATACTCCAACTCAAAAATGCAGACCATCTAACCAAAGAGCTATGAAAATGTCCAAATGTTGTGTAAATAATATAACCAAAGCTTCAAATGAGTCCCAACCCATTCCTTTTACATAGGCGAGATCCAAGAAGACACACAAAAGAACTTTGCTTTAGAACTCAGTTCAGCTCCATGTAATTGCAAGAAAGAAAGAATATAGAAACAAATTAATCAAAAAGGGCAAACAATTAAGAAACAATACAATGTCCTTTAAAGCCGTTCGAAACACAAGTATACTCATTCAACGTATATAGCAGGAGATTAATGTTATTTAAAGCAGAAATTGAATCATACACAAGAATACAAGCTCATAATTAAAACTTGATCGATTTTTAAAAATAAGATCAATTTCGTATGAATGAAAAAATGTAGATATTTACAAAGTACTTCGTCAAATAAGTCTAACACAACTCTTTGGCCAAGCAATAGTACTTCCCATGGCTTCACTAAGAACTCAAAATTCATCTGTTGGTCTATATAAGGGCAACTGACTCATGTATACCTCCTCAACCCAAACTTTCCAACAATCTCGTCCTAGTGGCATGTGATGCACCTTTGCACTTGGGTCTATTGGTGCAATCTTCCCTTCTCCTACAATTTCCTCCTCCTCAAACATATACCTGTCCAATAGTTGACACTTTGCATTTTCCACTGGTGTAATACCTCCTTCCATACCACTTCCTTGTTGGGACTAGAAATTCGCAATAAAATAAAAATATTTTTAAAATTAGTATGATATAATTTGAATTTATATTGAAAAAATAATAAATAATATACGATACAAAAACCTGTGGAGTAAAAGCACGTGAACTCATGTAGTACACATTCTTATTTTCATTCTATAAAATAATACAAAAACTTAAAAATTATTAAAATGTTAAGATATATTAAGCTACGCACGATATCATATTATATGTAATAGAAAAGTATAACCTGAGATAACTTCAAAAGTACTTCAACCTTTTCTTCGAGTGCTTCCATCCTTACTGACTGAGTTTGTAATTTGCTCTCAAGTTCTCTCACTTTCTCACTGCTTTGTGTATTTCCATCTACTTTTGATGGTGTAACCCCAAGTCCAAGTCCCCTTACTCACCCATGACGCTCGGGACCTAAAATTCGAGCAACAACATCATCTCGAATAGAATTTTCGGCTGGTGTATCAGAAATTGACCCGGCACAATTTTCTATCTTCCTTTGCACTTATGAAACTTACATATTACACTAGAAGCAGATACACACACAACCCCCCCCCCCCACACACACACACACACATACAATACACATACCAAAGTTTCGGCAACCACTTCATTTATTGGCTTTCCATCCTTTCGAAGATGTCCATGAGTCCATACTTTCGTTCTCAATCCTTTTATATTTGGATTCTTTCTTTTCTACAATAACAATATTTTCCCAATCATAGACACGTATAAAAAATCAATAAAGATTCATAAAAGAAAAGTTAGTAATTGTACCAAATTGTGAGCCATGCATGAATAACCCTTTTGACTCATAGTACGGAGAAGCTTCTGATTAGTTCTCATTTTGGTAAACTTAGTACTTCTTTCCTATTAAGGAAAAAAATATAAACCAACAATAATTGACTACGAAGTTTAAAGTCATTATGAAAATATAACTTACTTGAAAATCAGTAAAAGAGTATCTTCTACAAACTTTTCCCATGTTTCTTCAGAGTTTATATTCTTTGCTCTAAGAAGGGCAATAGCGCGTTTTCTATTCATGGTGGATGGTACTTGACGTTTGATTTCTTTTCTCAATCTCGATTTGAATGTCCTTCAATATGTTCCCATACATTGAAATGTCTTTTATTGATGGCAGTCACTAACATTGAATCTTTGCTATATTTATCACAAATATAAAAAATGGTGTCAAGCTTTGAACGAAAATGGCAGTGAAGCTTTGAACAAAACATGTATAACAAATAATGTATGTACATTTCATATTAAATAAATGTACCTGTATAAAATTCCAAAGTTCAATTTTTGTCTTGTCAGCCATTGAAGGCCAATTTTTAATAACAACTGGCACATATTCTCGTATTATGGCTCCAGCTATGCTGACAAATTTATCAGAGTTACGGCCAACTATTTGCCTGAATTCACTGAATTCAAGCTCCATCTTCTGATAGTTATTTTTAGCAACCATTTTCAAATGAGTTGGACCTCTTTTTTTTTTTTTTTGTAGCATCTACACTTGTCAAAGCCATGTTTTGATCACTAGTGATTGGAGTGGACAGGGTATATGTAGGTTCACTAGGAGGTCGTAGTTTCTTATTGTCTCCCGAATTGCAACAACAATGGCAGCGCTTCGTCTTTCAGAACTCTTGAAAACTTGCTTATTTGACTTAAAGAATACATCATGAAAACATGGCATAAAATTAATTATTTTCGAAAGTTACCATCTTAAAAAGTGTATTGAAATGCACTCACCTTAGCTTTATCCATCATGCGTATATTTAATAATGTCACCTGGTTCCAAAAAAATCTACTTGAGAGAGTACGAATCTGCAAACAATAAGAGAAAGAGAATGAGATTCAAAGTTCCACTACTTGTAATATAAACAATTATATGTATAAAGACATTTACCAAACAAATCAATTTATATATCACATAATATACCTTCAACATCTATCCTTGCAAAATTCTCATCTTCCCCATGATTGTCTTCAAGTTATGTTACATCCAATGGAATAGTTGACCCATAAAAAGTATCTTCTTCCATATGTAACGCGTGAAAGTCTCTTGGTGATGCTTGCAAAACAACATACCAATTAGATGTTTCATTCTCCTTAGAATAAAAAACTTGTTTCACCTGTGATGCCAAAATGAAATGATCATTTTCAAAATGTCCCTATCCCTAATGAAGGTTAACCCAGGTGAATCCATCTTCCTTTTTTATTCCATTCACAATATTTGTCCAAGCACACCAGAATATTAGAATATGAAATGTATTGTAGTCATGCACTATAATATCATGCAAAACTCTATAATAAAGAACTTTCCAACAACATGTGCATTATCTTTTGCACTAGATCTACATATGGTTGTTGCTTCAACTGAGATGCCATTGTTTTGGTGAGAGTTTTCGGCATCTTTAGTGTGAAATCGAAATCCATTTATTACAAAATTGGAATATGACATGGACTGACATCTAGGGCCACGTGCAAGCCACTTTAAAGTATTCGAAACATTGTCCAGCAACAATTGGCCTGTAATCTGTTATTATTATAAACACGTTAGGAATGAGAGAATAAACAACAAAATTAAACACTAATCTTGTCGATATATGTACTTCGACCTTATTGTGCAACCAGGTAGCAAACGTGTCAATATGTTTCTTATGCAACAAATTCTCATTTCTTCCAAGTCGTTTGTCAGAACTCTTGAGTTCATCCATATGCATCCTAAGTAAAAAAAAAAAAATATATCAAGAAATCCCAAAGAACTTAAAATCTCAAAAAATATATACTTAACTAACATACTGTACGTACGGAGCCACTTCTACACTATTTAGCAATACAGAGCGATGGGCAACGTTCAACATCTCATCAGATAGTACAAGTGGCTTCCCTTTAGAAATTGGATGCCCTGCAACTAAGAAGTCACTCTCATACTCTCCATTGCGTGCAGTCTTAGAGCCGATTTTTGATGCTTGTTTTATGTATTTGCTACAAAATATCGCATTTTCTTCAACAATATATCGTTCAGCTATGCACCCTTCAGGTCTTGCACGATTCATAACATATCCTTCAACACTTTCATATACGTACACATTTTCCAAAAACGTAATAAAATAGAAATCAATTTGATAGTGGATTTAATTTTTGCGAATAAGGAGTACTACATTTCAAATGGGTACATCCAACGATATTGAACTGGTCCACAGAGATGAACTTCTCTTCCAATATGAATTGTTAATAGAACCATTATATCGAAAAAGGAAGGAGGAAAATACCTTTCCAACATGCACAAAGTTTCAGAAACATCCACTTCTAAAATTTCAACCTTATTCCTATCTACAACTCCTTGACATATTTCATTGAAAAATGAACACAATTTAAAAATGGAGTGCCTTGGTCCTTTAGGAAGAAGTCCTCTCAATGCAACTGATAGTAATTGTTGCATTAAAAGGTGACAATCATGAGATTTTAGTCCAACTATCTTACATTCTTCCACTGAAATGCAATTTACAATATTAGAACCATAACCATTAGGTAATCTCAAGGTAGCAAGCGTTTTGTAAAACATTTGTTTTTTTGCTTTTGATAAAGTATGAGGAGCTGCAGGTAAGGAAAATTTATTTCCTCTACTCTCAGGATGTAGATCATGCCTAATATTTATAGCTTCCAAGTCCTTACGATAGTTAATCCCATCTTTTGATTTTCCTTTCAAAATTGTATTAATGATGCTCTCACAAATATTCTTTTCCACGTGCATCACATCCAAATTATGGCGTATAAGCAAAGTTTGCAAATCAAACACCACTTGTGTTATGAGATACTACGCGCAATTAGATGTATTAAAAAAAGGAAATGACATAACTAGAGTTACCTTCCAATATGGTAGTTTGAAAAATATTGACTTTTTCTTCCACGTTACTTTGGATTGAGTTGTATTCATCTTTCTATTTCGCTTACCACTTTTGCCCCAATCATTTACAATTTTATCAATTTCACTGGAATCTTCTTCACCAGTTTTTATCTTTGGCCTAATGCCATTTTCAATATGTCCATCAAACCAGCTCCTTTTCATGCGATATGGATGACTCAATGCAAGAAATCTTCTATGTCCCATGTATGCTAACTTCCTACAATGTGATAACCATACTGAACATGTATGTTCATGACAAATAGGACATGCAATTTTTCCTTTGACGGGCCATCCAGATACATTTGCGTATGCAGGGAAGTCATGTATTGTCCACATCAAAATAGCTTTTAAGTTAAATATAGACTTCACAACTGCATCATACACTCAACCCCATCACTCCATAATGATATTAAATCATCTATAAGTGGTGCCAAATAAACATCTATGTCATTACCTAGCTGCTTTGGTCCCGGGATTAATAAACTCAACATCAAACTTTCCTTCGACATACATGATGAGGGAGGCAAGTTGTATATAGTTGAAAGAACTGGCCAACAACTATATTTAGAACTAAGATCTTTGAAAGGATTGAATCCATCGGTGGCAAGACCTAATCTATATTTCGAGGATCTGACACAAAATGTGGCCACTTTCTGTTTATCATTTCCCACCCGAACGAATCAATTGGATGCCTCATTTTAACATCTTAACTCTTATTATTTGAGTGCCATCTAATTTGTTTTGCCATCTCTTCTATTCCAAACATCCTCTTATGTCTTGGTATGATAGGGAAATAACGCAAGACTTTTGCTAGAATGCTTTTTTTTTTTTTTTAACTTTTTTAGTTTGTTGGTTAACTTTCCATCTTGAGCAACCACATTTTGGACATAATTCAGCATGTTCAAGCTCCGTCCTATATAGACAGCAATCATTCAAGCAAGCGTGTATCTTTTCATAGCCAAGACTAAATGTATTCACAAGTTTTTTCATCTCATAAAATGAGTTAGGAAGTGTATTATTCTGTGGTAGCATGTCCCGCACAAGATTTATGAGTTCATCGAAACGACTATCTGATAAACCATGTGTAGCTTTATGTTTAAGCATAGCAATTGAAGCTGACATCTTCGTAAATGCCATACAACTAGGATATAAAAGGGTTTCCGCATCGCTAACTAAACGTTGAATGTCTTCCTCTATTCCATCATGAGGATTTTCAGAATCTACATCATGTTGCATATAAAAGTCCCTAAACATCCTGCATGACTTGGGCATTTCTACGTCGACCAAATTTGATTTACTTGGCATTTCTCCATGAAACACCCAATCAGTGTATGTAGGATCCATACCCTTAATAATTAAATATTCATAGACTATTTCATAATTGTGATGCATTAGATTCCTACACTTGATACAAGGGCATCCTATCATTTTTGACTTTAGAGTTTCACGAGCTAGTTCTACAAACTTCCGTGTTCCATCTCTGTATTGTTCTGAAAATCTACAACAACATTACCGTTAAGAATTTTATATTATTATTTACATTTTGAAACTAGATTTATAAGATTTTATTTCAGACAGTCACCTTGATAAGTGCAGCCATTCTTTGTCCATTATGACACTATCAAACATTGAACAACAACAATTCAAATTGTGAACTAAACTTGGTAATTTGCAACACAAGCAAATGTGTGAGCGCATAATATTCATATTGAAAGGAAAGTAGATTAGAGTAAGTCTCCTGAATGTCATACTTGGTACTCTGCTTCCACGAGAATGCAGTCTAATGAATAAGATTGTTGGAAGCAAGCTGTAATTTTACTCTACAAAGCAAGAAGCCAAGCACGTCTGCGAAAAGTAGGGACAGAGCCAAGAATTACTATTACGGTGCATTAAAAATTTTAAAAGTTTAATGTACAACTAAAATTTATATATAATAAGAGAAATTCATTTGATACGACTAAAATCACCTTATTTATTGAAAATTTAAGTCGTTAGAAAAGAAATACATTTATTTTAATTTTGTCTCCAATATAACAAATCACATTTAACTAGTAAGCAAGATTTTCGAAAATATTAGAGAGCTAGAGTTTCATTGGGTATATTTAAAATTTAACGTGGAACCAATGGAATTCTTAAAGTACTAAATGCATCTTGAATATAAGATAGATAAGAAATGAAAACAAGCATGAAACAATGCAGTACTAAAAAGACAGAATTGATGTAATGTTCTTTAATTTTTAATTATAAATTATTTAATCTTATCAGTAGTAAGCAAGAAGTTGTATTCAAATGCATATGCTGATACATTGATGAGTTCAAGTAGTACATTTGTTAGATATAGTTTCAAGGACCTCTGCCTTCTTTTTCCGACCAGTTTTTGATATTGCATGAGATAATATGAGTGCTATCTTCGCGTGATCACTTTGAAATTTATAAATGCTCCAGCTTTGAGGGTGAAATCTCACATTGATTACATAGAAAAAATACTAACTAATGTTTAAGAACTTAAAGTGCTTAAATTTAGATTTAAGCAACAGTTCTCACAAAATATGCAATAAAAAGTTTGTTTGAAATTATAATTTAAGCTTTGCCACTTGATAAGGTTCACATTATAAGATGGAACCCAAAATTCAATAGTATCAAAGCCCGTTTACCTCACACAAGCAATTTGATCTATCTAAAGCTCAAATGAGCATTCAAATTTCAGGAGTGCAAACGAGTCATGGCTTTACTGGAGCATTTATAATAATACTAACCAATAATATGAAGGCAAGACCCAATATCTAGATATAGCTTGTAATCTCTCTCTCTCTCTCTATACAATGTTTCAGATGAGGTTGCAGCCAAATTCAGCTGTATTGAAATACATAGTTCTGATAGCATGCCAACTGAACTGGGCATGGGATTACCTTCTTCTCTAGTCCTCCATTCAGCCTCTTGAATTAGTCGAATTACCAGACTATGTTGATGACCTTACTGTAATGCGTTATGAAAATAATAACAATGCAATGTGTGGCTATTCATCAACAGAGTGTGCTATATGCTTATACAGAATTGGTGAAGTGGATGAAGTTAAAGAGCTAGGATGCAACCATCTTTATCATAGAGTTTGGAAAAAAGTTGTTTTCAACCAGATACTAATTAACATATGATCAACCAGATAAAGTTTGGAAAAAAAGTTGTTTTCAAATGTTTTAACAAATGCTTACTTCAAGTCCCTTGAACAAGTCAATCAGATGGCTCACAAAAAACTAGATAACTTACAGTATTGTCATCGAGTCTAACAAGTTTCAAACACCTAGACACTATCGAAGATACTCGAAGTAAAATAAACAAAAGGAACTAACCAAATTCAGCTCATAGAGCCAATCACTTCATTAACATGAACAAAGAACAGTAAATACAATCCAATTAGCCAACTCTTCATGACACCGATCCAAAGAAGAAGAAGAAAAAAACCCTTAATTACCAAAAGAGGAATGAACAAATTTTCTTGTATTCTAGTTCACGCCCAATTCACTCTTCTTTTCCACTACAATCTAATCCATGACAAAACCACGAGCTCGACAAAAATTAAAATCAGTACGCTGAAAAAATTTAAATTGGAGGCTAAAATTGAAATCAAAATCACCTTCTTCGTTCTTCTGCTTCTTCAGTTCTTCTTCTTTCGTTGCGGCAGCTGGCAGGAAATGGTGGTTCGTTGTTAAAGTTGCGGTGAGAGAAGATTGGGGTTTGGACTTTGGGTATACACTTACTAGGTTGGAGATTAGAGCCCCTAATCTAGAAGAAGTCAGCTGCCGGTGGACTGGAACTAGAAGTCGGCGACTGCGAGAGAAGTAGGGCGAGAGTCGAGAGACGCGACACGTTGCAATTGTTTGGTTTTAATTTCAATGAAATTGGGTTTAATTGGATCAAAATTCCGGGTCCGGGCCAGCAAACGGGTCAAGGGCTGTGCAATTGGGCTTCCATCTGGGTTAGATTGAACCGGGCTTTAAAAAAAAAAATTTGGGCCGATTGGAGCCCAAAGGTTTAGTGACACTAATCAATGGCAACGTTCATTAAACGTTGCCAACACTAATCAACTGCAACGTTCAATGAACGTTGCTAATATATATACAGCAACGTACATTGCCCGTTGCAAACACTTTTTAACAACAACATTTACTAAACGTTGCTAAAACTGATTAACAGCAACGTTTGTGTTAGAGTTGTTAAAACATGTAACGGCAATGTGTATTGCCCGTTGCCAAAACTAATTAACGGCAAAGTTCAAAAGAACGTTGCTAAAACATCTACAGCAACGGTCAATGCACGTTGTAAAAAAAAAAAAAAAAACAACGGTTTTTGAACGTTGCGAATGGGGGTATTAGCAACAACCACTCAAAGAATGTTGCTAAATCTTAATTTTCTCAACCAATGGCAACATGCATTTGCTGAATGTTGCAATAAACCTCTTTTAGCAACATACAATTGGTGAATGTTGCCATTTAAATGTTGTAAAATGCCATTTTTCTTGTAGTGCGAGACCGAAGCAGTAGAGATAGAATTTCAATAGTGGTAGACTCAACCACAGAGTGCTTTCTATCTGTATTTAATGGCAGATGGCTACGTCCTACTAAAGGTGAAGAGTGTGATCCTACAAACTCAAGAATAAAGAGAATGACAATTCTCAGTTGGGCAACATCCTACAACCTTCACAACCTCCTGTTCTGTGACAAGTGAATCCAGAGCTTCTTCCTATGTCTCCATTAATAGTTGCTGATCCAAGACCTTGACCTTCAAAACTTTCTCAAGTTGGGTTGCCCAGTTTCGTCCCCTTTCATGATCTTCATGTTATCAGCCTGCTGAACTGGTCCTTAACTTGTAAATATTAGACTTTCAAAATATTTATAGATTACACGTGTAAGTCGTGTTGTGGTCGAATATGATGCTAAATTAGTTTGCTTGTATTTCAGCCATTGAAGATGGCGTAAGACATTAAGAGGTATTGAGATTGGCACAAGAGACTGAATTCGATTTGTAATGCTGCCTCTTTTATTTTTATATGTATAAACTTCACTCATCTGAAATTCCCTCATTCAAAAGGAAGCACAATAAATAATCTTTTATTACAATATTCCAGCGATAGGGACAATAGATCAGTTAATAAGATTTAGATTGCGTAATAATATAAGATAATTCATAATTAAAGTACGTTGGAGAACTTCCCATATTCTCAACTACGAGCATCATGATATATGTTGCAATCTTCCTAACTTCGTAGAGTTGATTGCTGCAATTTACGACATCTAGGATGGCGTACAAATTAATTATCATCAGCTGTTTGACGTGAAGTCATTGTATTATCGTTAGCAATCTAGTCCTAGAAAAGGTAATGCGTTTTCCATCACTATTAGTGATTGAATCTCGATTTATTTCAATCGTTTCCAAAATCTGCTCTGCATATAATTGGGGTTCATATCGACATGCATATCCTTATCATTTTGAATATTATGAACCCCCCTTCCCATGTATATGTAGTCACGATGCACAACAGCATGGTTTAATGAAAATTACAATCCCCCTCGTATACATAGTTCGTAATATTTCATTCATAGTTTTACGGAATTTTAATATTTAAAAGGGAAAACAATGTACATTTTTTGAATTAGAGCTGAATCATATAATTCATTTATGACTAAATTTAATAATATTGTAATTTTAAGTGCAAAAATAAATTAATAGAAATTGGTTGAATTATTGTTGAAACATATTATTACTCTTTTATGCCATTGGAATGCTGAAAAGGAAATGAAATAAATGTATGTTGTTTGAATTAGTGTTGAATCATATTATTTCATATGTCGTTTGATGCCGAGAAGGAGAAAACTTCCTGTAAATTGTTTGAGATAGTGTTGTCAGTTGGTGATGATGTAGATTCCAAAATACAAGAGTTGACTGCTTGACACCATAGGTGTATAAATAGGGTTTGGATATTAATGGTTGTCGTCAAATTATTGGACAAATTAAAGTAGAATCGTGGCAAATAATTCAAATTAAGTTTTATGTGCATCTCTGTTTTTATACCGTGAAAGCATATGTCTAGTCAAACTTATGATTGTTTCAATAAAAATTTAGCATCTAAACTATTCTTTTATAATGCTAGAAGTCTCACAAAAGGGTTGGCCTCACTGCGGGACCCGATGTAATAAAAATGAGAAAAAAATTTCGATCCCACCCTTGTGTGAGACCTTTGTAAGAGGTCTGTGAGTTGGGGTTTTGTACACCCAATTTGGCTCAAATCATTATTTCATTAACTTACTTTATTTCAGCATATGTATGCACACTGTGAAAAGACATCTTTTTTATGGCATACGTTTAAGAGCACCATTAATTAACTTTATTACAGCGTCCACATTCGCGGCATAAAAAATAATTCTCTTTTTACGTCAAAGCGCCATTAATTAACATTTTAGGGCTTTCACAAGCACATTGTAAATGTCAAATTAATTTTATTTATTTGATTACCAGCAAACCTATAACAATTAAAGAATAAATTACATATAATCAACCCATAAATAATCATGTATCTTATAGTTTCGATAAACAGAAGTACTGAGTGAGGTTCAATACGATATACCAAAATATAGACTGCTATTCCATAATAACTTATTAAAATATTGCAAAATAATTAATTCTTACATATTTACAAGTTTGCTTCTTTGATCAATAGTTGAGCTATCCCAAAAATGATCAACTCCATCCGCATCACAAAAATAAATAATAAACTTAAATGTGTTTTCACTCATTTTGTCAAAATACATTCAAAATATTGCCAAGAAACATATTATCAAAAATTAAATCTAATTGCAACTCATAAACACAACTTAACAAAAATTTATAAATAGGTGACGTTTAAACACAGAAAAACAGTAACTGTTGGGAATTTACTTAAACATGCGCAGCGGAAATAAAAATAATTTCAATTCCCACCAGAATTCATCTTTATATATAGATAGGAACTGTGATAAAAGTTATACATTTTCTTGAATTTGCACACTCCTTTGCATTATCTTTGTTCCAGCAACTTGGATTCGTCTCCCACAGCTGTGTAATTGTCCAGCCTCCAATAAATTCCACACAGAGAATAGATTGCAATTGTTAGGATTTCTCCTCTTGTGCTAGCAAGAATTTGAAAACTATATGGATCTAAAACCCTAGCCATGTATTTATATAAGCCCAAACGAGCTCGGCCTGGTCCGGTCCAATATTTAATTAATCCATTTAATTAAATTCAGTCCGTGAATTAATTAATTCGGGGCTATAAATAACCAATCCAATAAATTAATTTATCCAACGATTGTTAAATTAATTAATTGACAAATTACAATCTTCCAATTCTCTTTGTGTGCAACCCATCAGGTTCCCGATCACAATGCCTAACGACGTGAAATATTATTTTGATCTAATAAAAAACTAATAAATTAGAACACCCTTTCAATTTATCACCAATTCACACTTGCCATCCCAGAGTGACATCTAGCAATGTATCAGGGCAACGCATGTGACGGAAAATGTCACGTGGTATGATAAAACCAAACCTTTTTGTTTACCATGAATCTATCCCTTCGTCAATATAATCCGATTAATTATGAGATATGAAAGTGTGTCAATCTCGATTATTGATCATATCTTTCATTCTACTATTAAGTCAATATGAGTCGAAAACTCCTTTTTGACTTATGTGTATACCTTGGCCAAGGATTTCGTTATTGACTTAATTGAACGAAATGCAGATCACAATCTCTTACTATCTAAGAGTGACGAATCCTCTATTGGTAATTTACAATCTTCATATGGTTCTTGACATACTTGAATGATGCTGTATTAGTGGCCCTTGGTAGAGCTACATCCAACACCTTCAAAGCATGACTGTTCTTATACAAGGCACTATGATGACCTCAAGTCAAAGGACCAATTTCACTATCGAACGTTAGAGATTAACCACTGATACTCAGATAGTTATCCATGTGGAATCTCTTAACGGGTCTCCAATGTTTTGTTCTATAACAAAACATCCACGTGTTCATTTAAGTGTCATCACACATTAGCTTGTGAAGTCAGCCACTTACTTCACAGGTAGGAAATGCCACACGTGATGGTCTATCTGTAATAATAATATCCGTATCTCGTTATTACTTACGACCACGAATTATTCAAGATCCAATCATACGTAATTTGTATCTCACAATCACAACTCCTTGTGATTAACAAATTACTTAAACTTGAATCTTCGAACTCTATTATTTAATATTATTTATCAGAAAATTAATTTAAATAAATAATAGATCTTGCCAAAATTAGATACATTAAACATATTAAAAGTGTTTAAAATCTAAGTCAATTGGATCTAGGGCATAACACTTACAAACTCCCACTTGCACTAGATCCAATCACTCATGTATCTAATACCATAAGCGTCCACATGACGATCATGTTTCTGTTGTGACAACGACTTTGTCAATGGATCTGCAATATTGTCATATGTGGGAACTCGCTCTATCTTTACGTCATTTCTTTGTATAATCTCCCTGACGAGATGATATCACCTTAACATATATTTGGATCGTTGATGAGACCTCGGTTCTTTCGTTTGTACGATGGCTCCATTGTTATCACAATACAAAGGTATGAGATCAACAATGCTAGGAACGACTCCCAGTTCGTTAATGAACTTCTTGATCGAGACAGCTTCCTTGGCTGCTTCAGAAGCAGCAATGTACTCGTCTTCTATTGTTGAATCAGCGGTTGTCTCCTGTTTGGAACTTTTTCAACTAACCGTTCCATTGTTGAGAGTAAACATATATCTCGACTGAAACTTTCTATCGTCTTTGTCAGATTGAAAGCTGGCATCAATATACCCATGAATCTTTAGTTCATCTCCTCCATAGATCAAGAAAACATCTTTAGTCCTTCTCAAGTACTTAAGAATGTTCTTAACTGCTCTCCAGTGTTTCTCACCAAGGTTTGCTTGAAACCTGCTCGTAACACTTAGAGCATATGAAACATTTGGTCTCGTACATAGCATCACATACATGATAGATCCTATCGCCGAAGCATAAGGAATCTTATCCATGCGATTCCTTTCATCATGTGTTTTAAGACACATCTTTTGAGAGGTAAATCCCATGTGACATATGACACAAACCTCCCTTAGACTCTTCCATATTAAATCTTCTCAAGATTTTATCTATGTACAAAAATTAGGATAAGCCTAGTAATCTTTTAGATCTATCTCTATAGATCTTGATTTCCAGGATATACGCTGCTTCTCCCATATCTTTCATGGAGAAATTCTTTGATAACCATAATTTTACCGATTGAAGCATTGTGATGTCGTTTCCCATTAATAATATGTCATCGATATATAGTATTAGGAATAACATTATGCTTGATCTTTAATTGATTTCATATTAAGCCAATCTGGAATGAGCTTTAAGAGGAGTACTAACTTCCCGCTTCTCTAGGCATTATTATTAGCTTATTGTGTGAGCTTTACAAACACTAAAATGTGTCTCAAGATTGACTTGATCAGCTAATGGACCGATTACTAAAAATAACCACCAAATCAAAAATTTATGTTTTTCCAGTATGTGTCCTCGTTTCTTTATTGATTAGAGATATTTTCGCACGAACTAATAATTCTGTCGTTTACTACGACATCAATTTGACCTTGAACCTGTCCCTAGTTCAGTTCGTAAATGATTCTTGAAAAATCATCACAACTAACAATAGGAAGAGACGAGTTTTGATCACTAATAGTTACAGAAATGAGTTTCTTTGGGGATTACTTGTTTGAGAAATATACCTTTCCAAAATCTTCATGATAAAATTGTACGCTGTTCTAGATGTGTAATACAGTATCAATTCAATCTTTGAAGTAAGGAAGTTGGCAAGATATAAATTAATTCATTTATTTTACTATACTGTTGGAACGTCATAAATGAAAAATCAATTAATGTGCTTCTTTTGAATTAGTGAATTTTGGTTGAATGGTGATTATACATACCAAAATGGAGAGGTGGCATTTCAAAGTAACTGTTTTCTCATGCACATGTCGGTATTCTTGATATTTCAGTGGCATAAATTGAGTCCAAAAATGAAAGGTTATTAATTCAATCGTTCTAGTAGTAGCAATAGATCAATAGTTACCTGAACTTAAAGTTTATTGCAAAAGTTAAATGTTTCCTACCTAAAGTTAGGGTTTAATCAGTGGGAAGATGGGGATATTAAGTGTAGAGCACCATTACTTTCCACACACATCTTGTGTGCCACTAAAATATTGCGCTAACAAGTACAGGTATAAAATTTTGGCCACTAATTCAGATGGGAAAAATGTATTGCTATGTTAAGGAATTGTAGCTAATGATACCTTTCCAAGACCTTTACATCAAAAAAATTCATCGTCCTGAATTTGCATGCAGTTCAAGATGTCATAAAAAGCATCAGTTCACTCTTCAAAATAAGGAGGATTGCATAATATACCATGATGCTTGGCCTAGAATGTAATGCCACCAAATTCTTGTCAATCGACTCGTTACCAAATATGAGTTCTTTAATGTTAACTGTTAAAAATACGTTATTAAGAAAAGTATTTAAGTTTGAATAAATTAATAAATATTGGGAAAAAAGGGGTAAAGTCGAATCAATAGTCTTCTTCAAAATAAATCTACCTACTATGACTATTAACAATTTTTATATTAAAAACTTAGAAAAATATGTAACAACATCATTTGGAATGAGTTTTAGGAAATTTCAGCAAGGTAAAACAGTTTAGCTCCGATTGCACAGTAAGGTACAAAAATTATTTGACCTAGCAAATCTTGACGAAAATTTAAGGCACGAAATTTGGGATCTCTTCGACGACATTTGAGGCACGAAAATACTTTTCAAACAGGCTAGACTGCATTCCCAAATCTGACCCATCACAGTTTACTAAAAATGCTATAACAAAATTCTGCGGGACTCCAATTGACATGTTTTCAGTTCTATATGATAGATAACTCATAAAGGGTTGTTTCCTATTAAAATTATGTTGAAATTTAAATATATTGACGGTAGTAAATTTTTAAAATAATGGCATAATGCTGAAAATTCATGAAATATATTTTTAAATGTTAAAATTAACCATTTAAAAATATAAACTTATAAGTATAAATCTTTGAACGCATACACAGAGGGATCTTAAACCTAAAAAAGCAATACTTTAAAACTGGACATAAAGGAATTGATTCCTCTAAAATAAAACATGTTATCCATGCTGAGCCACCTCATGATCTCCGAATACTCTAAAAATGTTAGATTGGAATTAGCATTTCAAAGAAATACTCAGTAGGCTACATATGCTATACGAACTTAATAATCATGTATCTAATCATATATTCTCTCGTATTGCCTTCACTAATAAGTAAATCGATGATCCAACGATCTACTTAACGTTCTGATAAGCTTCTGTAACCACCAGTTAAACATATAATTTTCGTGACATTAACATTTAAGAAGAACAATTAAAGGCGCTTCACATGCTTCATGAGCAACATAATGAATAAACAAACATTAACAAATGAAAATTAAAATCATATAACGATCAACTTAGTGTAGGGATCGCAACTTAGCTTGTGATGGTATGGTAGTGATTACGTTGCACCGGATTCCTTTACAAATTTTAAGTGTAAAAATGCTTTCTGCCCTTGTGTGTCTGCTGTGTGTGCATGCATTTGTATTCTATGTGTATCATGTGATACATGTGTATAAAATAACCTATGACCTTGTATCTCTATGGATTAATGTGTAATTAGAGTCCTAAGCAGTGAAAAATATAAAGATTAGATAATATTAAACAGATGATTTTTCCTAGTCAAACATTCCAACTAAAAAGTGAATTGGCTACAAAAATGATCAATAGGTTAATAGGATTACAACGAATTCAAATGGAAATCAGTTAAATCAAATCTAAAATAGCTTTCATCCTAATCGAAAAAATATCAAATTCCATTTATTACACTTAGCTGCCAAAAATATGTTAAATGCTTAATTTGCTTTAATTAAATATGCGATATTATCTTCATGGGCCTAACTCATCCGAAATAACTTTTCTTGAGGCCAAAATGATTTATTTAATACTATCTACAAAATTAGCCCAAATATTAATAGGGAAATTCTCGCTCAATTAATAATTTATTAATTGACCCAAAAAAAAATATTGACAGAAATAACTTATTTTAAAATTAGTCCCTCAATATCTCAAAATTAACAAAACTTGCGAAAATAAAATAAACGAAATTTTATTTTGGTCGCTACATAGAAAAATTTGGAAGTTCTCCGACCTAGACCTATTGTCAAATCATTCTTCGTGATGAATTTGTATGCTGTCCTAGATTTCATAGACAGCATCAATTCTCTGTTGGAAAGAAGGTTGCAAGTTATTTAATTTCTTGTGTTATGTAGAATTGTAAATGAAAACTCAATTAATGTGCTTCATTTGAAATTGGGGATGAATGAATTCGTCTAACTAAAGGACGTAAAATCAGCACATAGTCGTGCGAGCACAAATGTTGCTCACATTGATCTTATGGGTTATGAAGTCAAAGACTAGAAGAACCGAATCATTCCAGTGGCGGCAACAGACAGAAAGAAATTCAATGAACCCAAATTTTATTGCAGAAGTACAATATTTTCTACATAGAGGTGGGATTTAGATTAACTTTTACATGCAAATTGCCATACAGTCGAAGTGGAGTTTCACAGAATTACACCATGCTTGTCTATTATTTTGGTATAATAAATAGAAAGATGGAGATATAAAAATGTGTCGACCAGGCAAATACTTTCAATGCATATCTTATTTGTCAATCAAATATCACACATAATGATTAAAGGAGTCAAGTTTGGATCATTGAGTGATAAAAAATGAGTATTGCTTTGTGGAGGACTTGTTATCTAAAGAGAAATTCCAAACACCTGTACTTCAAACAATTCACCATCACAAATGTGTGCTGTTCTATAGGTCACAATGAGCATCAATTCACAGTTCAAAGAAAACACGATTGCAAGATATATCATGACACTCATACTAGAAAAATAAGTTCTCTATTATTTTGGTATAATAAATAGAAAGATGGAGATATAAAAATGTGTCGACCAGGCAAATACTTTCAATGCATATCTTATTTGTCAATCAAATATCACACATAATGATTAAAGGAGTCAAGTTTGGATCATTGAGTGATAAAAAATGAGTATTGCTTTGTGGAGGACTTGTTATCTAAAGAGAAATTCCAAACACCTGTACTTCAAACAATTCACCATCACAAATGTGTGCTGTTCTATAGGTCACAATGAGCATCAATTCACAGTTCAAAGAAAACACGATTGCAAGATATATCATGACACTCATACTAGAAAAATAAGTTCTCCAACATACCTTGTATAAGAATTATATTCTATTGTTACAAGAATCTAATTAATCTTATTATTCAGTTTAAGGTGTTGTACCAATCGAATATTGTAAACAATAAATCAATTATTGAGGTTCCTATGAATTACTGAATTTTGGATGGGTGGTGAATATAAATACCAAAAAAGAAGAGTAGCATTTCATTAACTTCATTCTCATAAACGTATCATTATTGTGGATATTGCTATTGTATAAATCGAGTAAAAAAATGAGGTTATCATCAGTTATTTGCAAATAAGAATTACAGTTATTTGCCAAGAATTCAAGGTATGTCTCCTATCTGTCTCGTTTCTTTCTATTGCGTTATAAAGATCCTTCAAGTATATATGTTTCTGGTGAGTCATGAAGTATCTAAAAATTCTATTATGCGAGAAGTAGTCAAATCAAGAATTGCAATAGAACATAAAATTCAGCACCTACTTGTGCACTCACATATTGATCTAAAGACAAATAAACTAGATAGAACTCAACTGTTCTAAAAGTTGCAAGAATTGCAAAAGTTCAAATAATTTCACAATCCACACTGCATAGGGTTAGGGTTTTTATTACTATCCCCCATGTATACATTGTTCAGATTATGTCATTTATAGCTTTATGTCGTTGGAATGTCAAAAAGTGCAAAAAATTACTGTACATGTTTAATTTAGAATTCTTTTATAATTTTCTGTTGTTGCAATTTAGAAATGGAAAAATAAATTAAAATACAATGTTTGATTAAATGTTGAATCTTATTATGTCGTTTAATATTTTATGCTAATGGAATGATGAAAAGGAAAGATATATTCATGTAAACTGTTCGAATTGGCGTTAAATCATATTACTTCATTCATAGTTTTATGTCATTGGAATGTCGAAAAGGAGAAAAAAAAAATTATCCAAATTGTTAGAGATAGTGTTGTTGATGAGTGATTATTGTAGGTATGTAAATAAGGTCGGAATGACAGTTGTCATCAAATTATTAGACAAATACAAAGTAGAATCATTACAAAAAAATATATTGTAAAAGCATAAAATTTGTCCAATGTATGTTTGATTCAATTAAAAACTTAGCATCTACACAAGTCTATTATGCAAGGTTTTTGAAATTAATGAGAATTCAATGTTACTAATTGAATAGTGCTATTTTTCTTTTTAAAAAATTTAAAATCCTTTGCAAAGACGAAGAAACTATTTTCTAGCATGGGAAAGTAATCGAGTAGATAGCAAAAGGTTGCACTACGTTCATTCACAAGCAGTAGGCTAGTTTTGAGTGTTGAAGAATACATAGAGATTGAATGTGTCTACACAGACGCACTTGGAAGCCTAGAGTTTCAGTTGATGGAAAACTTGAGATCAACGGCAAATTCTCCCAAAATTGTTCCAAAAAGGTTCTACCTAAATTCAAATTACCATTCTTATCTTGTTTTTATAGGCGTGCATTAAATGTGCGAAGTGTTATAATACCAAAGATTCGGGTTTCACTGCTTTACATCTCCAGGTTTTTCTTGTTATAATATAATTTTACACAGCTAATTAAGCAATACTTTTTTTTTTTTTTATGGATTCATGATTAATTATAATCGTACATGATGAACAATTTAATTGATGAAGTTAATCTCATATAATAACTTCTTTTACTTAAACTTATAATTTATTATTATTATTATTATTATTATTATTATTATTATTATTATTATTATTATTATTATTATTATTATTATTATTATTATTAGTTTTAAATTATTGTAGGTAGTTTGCAATGGAAGGACAATATGATTACACAAAACCTCAGCTAAATCGGGGATTTTTTTTCTAGTACAGGTCCTTGTTTCTTTATTGATTAAAGATATTTCCACATAAACAGACCATACTATCTCAAACTATGTTGTTAATTTTAGTTTTGCAAGAGTACAAACTGTAACGAGTAATAGTGGACCTAAGAGTCCGAATTGTCGATCCCACAATAACTATTTTTTAGCACTTAATTCAATTTTCCTTTAACTATTATTTGATGAAGACAAATTAAAAGTTATAGTGATTTGAGTTTAAATCTTAATTCTAGACAATAAATAAATGCTCACACAATTGTTTGCAAGATCAAATAATTAGAAGACGTTAGGGCAGAATAATTTCACCTATTGATCACATTTACATGTCAAATTAAAACTCAATTTTAATATAGTGTTCAGTCGAATTCTCCTATTGTATTCAATTCATTCCTCTCGAGTTCTCATTGAGCCTATTCAACTAATTAAATTTCATATCTCTATGCAAATTTAACTTAGGAATCCGCCCGAGAAGGGGCTTGCGTCTGATTAGCTAGTTGGTGAGGCAATAGCTTACTAAGGCAATGATCAGTAGTTGGTCCGAGAGGATGATCAGCCACATTGGGATTAAGACAAGGCCCAGACTCTTTCCTAATCGGGGCTAAAATCCCGGAAATGAAAAATGCCAAAATAGGAATAAGACTTGATATTATTAGAAATGGTTTAAGTTCTTTGTCCTAAGAATTCAATTATGACCTCAATAAATAACATAGGTATCTCTACTCATTATACCAATGTACTGGATTTTACTACATGGTCTAAATTCTAAACTCATATCTTTATTCGTAAATGATTCACAAAATTCATCAAATTATTGATAAGATAATTTAATGCAATCAATTCATAGCAAAAATCAACACATGGAAAAATTAAAAATCAAGAATCTTAATAAGAAAATATAAAGGATCTCAAATGAGTTACATTATTCGCCCAAACAATGGATTTAGCTACGCATAATAAAAGAAGAGCAACAACAAATTGTCTTAGAGTACATCACCAGATTTAGAATTAAATATGTAGAAGAAAAAGTGGATCTTGCACCAAGAATTCCTTCCTCTTCCAATCGATGCTTTACACGATGAAAAGTCATTTTTTTCTCCCTTTAAATCTCTCCCTCTTTTTCCCAAGATGTGTTTTTGCCTCTCAAACGTGTGGAACCCCTTCTAATGTGTGGAATTTTCGTATTTATAGGTCTCTTGCCGTGTATGAAGAATAGGGTTTTCATATGGACTCCAAAATGGGCCGAAATTCTGTTTAGGTTACCGATTGGTGGCATCGTGGCGCCTGGAATGTGGCACCGTACCGCTGCATCAAAAGAACAGGTGGTGGTACTACAGTGCCATGGTCTCTGAATCTCCCGGGCGCCGCGGCACCACTTTTCAAACAGATAGCACGCACCTTTTTCCAATATTTTTAGCATAACTTTTTCTCCCGATGTCCAATTGAGGCGATTCAAGATGTATTGAAAAGATAACCCAAAGGGCAAAAAAGGCTAAAATAATCTATAATAAGTAAGCACCTATGTTCAGTAAATCGCTCCCCTATGTATCCCAACTAAGGTCTCATAAACGTGCACTTTCCTTATGCATTTGGCAACTACACATTGGTCGAGACTCACACGACAGAGGAGACCTCATTGCATATTATGAGCACTCGTGGAGGCATCGATAGCAATGCTATCCTTGACCGCTATAACTTTGCTTTAGACATCATACTCCAATTCGATTGTTTACTATGTCAAAAATGGGTCTCAATGTGATACTGAAATTCCAGAGCATAACTTTTAGGTTGGAAATTGATTTATGATCATATTTTGCCTAAATTTGATCCCTTTGACATCTTTCTTCATCCAATCGACTCTGAGCGCTCTTAAATCTTCATCATGAGGTCCAACTCAACTTTGAAGTATTTGCACTTTAGTCCCAGAACTTTGGATCTCTTTTAACTTAGCAGTTTTCTCCAATTTTGTCCACTTTTGCTTCTTTCTTCAATTCCTTGTACCGTCATTGAACTTTACCTATTCAACACAAAATGTAAAAATTTAAACCATAATTCATTCGAGAAGCAACTAAATATCATCATTTTAACGCTTTGAATAAGTGTATAAAATACACTTATCAAATACCCCCAAACTTAAATATTTGTTTGTCCTCAAACAAAATCATCATCTAAATAACTACCAACACACAATCATGCAGGGGTAATTAGTTAGACAATCAAGCTTTTTACCTCAGGATTCAAGATTTTGATATTTATTCTACAAACATGCTTCAGAGTCACTATACTAGATCGATATCTACTCTTCCAGTGCAAAATCGATGTGTGTGTGTGAAGAATTAAGAAATCAACCATGACTGCTCAAGTTGTTTCAATTCCCGACCCTTAATGGTCATATATGTCCGTTCATCACTCGTATGATTCACACACCCCAAACTTATTCTTTTTCACTCATTCTTAGTGTGTAATATAAGGTTGAATATTTCATTACTATTCTTACCTTCTCGAGTTTAGGTGGACATTATGAGTTACAAGTCAACACTTCAGTAAACAGAAATTATTCAATTATTTGATTGCTTCGACCGTCACGACTCAACTAGCTAATTGTCTTTTATCAAAAGTCAAATTCTCTCAAATAAGTGTAAGGGCTTAATCAAGATATTTAGTACTTTTGCTCTTTTTTTTTTTTTTTTTTTTTTCATTCTCTCCATTAAGCTTTCTAGATGACCCATGTAGCAGACTTTAGGCCGATAACTCCCAAATCAGATGATTTTAGGACATCAGGTTTTAAACACTCTTACAAGCTTACTAACCCGAGTCAAAAAGGTTTCGAAGAGAACCAATTTTTGTTTCAAGTGTAGCTTCATCTTTTATTGCCTTCTAAATGACCCACGTAGCGAGTTTTAGGTCGATGACTCCCAAGACAGAAGACTTTAGGGCACCAGGTTTTAAGATACCCTTGCAGACTTAATTACTCAAGTCATGAAGATTTCAAAGAGAATTTTTTAGATTTCAAATTTATATACATTGATTAGTGCAATGCCCATTTTATACACTTATTCAAACAAACTGACCTTTAGTTTAAGACTTTCGCCATGTTTTATCATGTTAGTCTAAGACAATCCACACATAAATTTCACACATGGAATCCACATTCACATCCGCATCTTCCTACAACTGTAAAATCACTCCCAAACTATGCTAAATTTGGTCTAAGGATATATAATTTATTATGGTTTAGGTAAAGCATCTATATCCAATTAAATCAACGTATCTAACAAATGAATCAACTTATTTCATTAGAGTCAGACTCAATTCTAGTGCACATATAATATCAAGTTTTGTAAGGTTGAGTTTCAATTAATCTAGCATGCATCCTATCCGCAGTTCATAAATCAACACCAAATCTCAAAGTAAAACGTAATTGTAAGTCAAACTGTCCAACTCACCCAAAAATTTTAGGTAGGCAATAGGGAAATTAATAATAATACACTCCCCCATACTTAGACTAAACATTGTCCTCAATGTGAAATTTAAAGGAAAATGAGGAGGCTTTCCTGAAATGTTGGTATTGCCTATGATATTGTGGTACCTTGGTGTTGCATTTGATCGACTCTTCTTCCACATCCTCTTGCAAACTTGAGATTTGTCCCATTTTCTCCATGTACATGTTGGTTTGAGTGTTCTGCGACGTCATGTTTCTGAAAAATTAAATTTGAAAAAATTAAAATCATGGAACAAGAATTACTTAGCTTAAACATCTAATAACCAATTTAATTACTCAAAGACCTATGGGTAAAAGAGGTATGGGTGATGATTCCTGAATAAACTATAAATTAAACTATCCTAGAACTTTGAAAACAAAATGAATAAAATAAAATAAAAGCTTGTGTTGCCTCCCAAAAATTGCTTTTTTTAAGTCATTAGCTTGACTTGTGCCACTGATTTATCATGGTGGCTCAAATCAAGTTATTCCATCATTGCACTTCGTGCAATTTTTATTTATGCAACCTTTTTTTGCTCTCCAGATTTTGATTTGTCCATTCTCATCTCTACCAAGAAGTTTCCCAAAATTTGGTTTTTGTTCTGACTGCTTCGTTGATTAGGTGGCCCTTCTTCATCAATTCTACAACAATCATTTTTATTGGGAGGTTTCTCATACTGGGTGTAAATATTGAATATCTCTGCTTGTCCTCTACCCTCAAGATTAGTTCTCCCTTCTCCATGTCAATAAGGGTTCGTCCCGTTGCTAAGAATGACCGACCCAATATAATTGGAATGTCTCAATCTTCTGGTATGTCCAATACAATGAAATCCACAGAAAATATGAAATTTCCTACTTTTACGAGTACATCTTCAACTTTGCCACGTGGCCTTGCGATTATTCTATCAGCTAGTTGTAACGTTATTGATATTGAGTTAACTTCACCTAGTCCCAATTTTATGTAAGTAGAATACGACATTAGATTGATATTAGCACCAGTGTCACACAGTGCATTAATTGGACAAGAATTTTCAATTGAAATTGGTAAAATAAAACTCCCTGTATCCTTCAATTTAGGAGGCAATTTGCTCTAGACTCTTGCACTACTTTCCTCAGTTAATGCCATAGTTTCAAACTCAAAAGCTTTATTTTCTTTGTCAACATTTCTTTCAAAAATTTTGTATAGCTTGAAATTTGTAGTTCGCATCAATGAACGGAACATTGATCTGGAGCTTCTTGAGAACACTGAGGAATTTTTCATAATTTGTGTCTTATTTGATCTTCTTCAGCTTTTGAGAAAAGGGAATAGGAGGCATGTAAGCTTTGTCTAGACTTGGTGTTTTGGCAGGGTCATCTTTTTTTGGGTCTCTCTGTAGTGATCTCTGGCAATTGTACCCCGCTCTTTGTAATTATGACATGAATATTTTGCTCCATCGCCTTCTTTCGAAGTCTTTGGGAAAACGGAAGTGGAGGTACATACGCTTTAACTTTCACGGGGGCCCTGGGTAGATCGTTCTCTACTATTTTGATTGCTATCACCAGTTCCTTAGGATTTATCATTGTATTACCTCACAAAGTCCCTTATGGACGTTCTGCAAGTTTTTGTGCTATATGACCAATTTGTGTCTCCAATTTCTTGATGGATGCCTATTCATTTTGAAAGTTCGTGTCAATTTGCTGGAATATCTTGTCCGTCTTCTGCATATATTGTTGAAACATCTCCCCTAAACTTGGTCTTCTTTCTTGCTGGAAATTGTTCCCATATGAGTTGAAATTATGGGAGCTATTTTGAATAAAGTTTACTTGTTCCTCTGAAGAAGTGAGCATCATGCAGATCCATGTAGAGTGATTTCTCCCACAATTCTCACATGTTGAACTGGTTATCATTGCATTTGCTCCATGTGTTAGCAATTTTGCAAGTAACTCTACATATTTTGGTAAAGCTGCTATCTATGCATTGACAGATGTTGTACTGTCTAATTCAAACATTCCAGCTGCCTTTGGTGATACCACTCTTTTTTATGAGAACATTGAATGTGGTGGCAATTAACTCAAATAGGTCCATGGTTTGTTGCACTGATTTTCCTATGATTGATCCACCAGCGGAGGCATCAACTTGAGATTTTGACAGTGGTGTAAGTCCGGTGTAGAAGTACTGCACTTAGTTTCCTAGAGTGATTCTATGGTTTGGACATTTTCTCATCAGCTCATTAAATCTATTCCATACCTCGTGATAGCTTTCTCCCTCTTTCTGTTGAAATTCTTGAATTTCCAATCTGATTTTAGCTACTCTGGTCGGTGGGAAGAATTTGATGCAGAATTTTTTGGTCAGTTCTTTCCATGTAGTAATGCTCCCATGAGGCTCCGCATTTTACCACTCCAATGCAGCATGTCTCAATGTAAATGGAAATAATCATAGTTTAATAGCATCTTCATTGACTCCCGGAGTATGGAAGTTCTGACAGTTTCTGAGAAATCTGGCGATATTAGTGTTCGGATATTTCATGAGGTAACCCGTAGAATTGGAGAGTATTGCTCATCAAATTAATCCAATCTAGCCTGATTTGAAAGTTATTCAACCCAAAATCTGGATACACAATACTGGAGTGCACGGATACTGCTATAGGAGTCCGGAACATTGATATTAACAAATCATTTTCATTTATTTCGCCTCGCTCATGCTGCTGCTCCGATGGTACCACCACTCTTGCGGCCATTTGTCTAATCGGCTGAATAGTGATAGGGATTTATTAATTGTCAGCCATTTGATGTTGCTATTTTTGTTTGTGTTCTTTGTGTCTTCGTCTGAAGGTACGTTCTATCTCCGAATCAAATGGTTCAATATCGTCGCCTTGGGCACAGAGCATACAATGAACACAATTTTCTGTAAATAAAAGAAATAAACAAATCAAATAACAGTTAAAAATAAAAATAAATTAAGACTAAAAGTAATAGTCTCTGACAACGGCGTCAAAAATTTGTTTTTAATTTTAATTTCGCAAGAGTACGAATCGTAACAAGTAATAGTGGACCTAAGAGTCTGGATTGTCGATCCCACAAGGACTATTTTTTAGCACTTAATTCAATTTTCCTTTAACTACTATTTGATGAAGACAAACTAAAAGTTATAGTGATTTAAGTTTAAATCTTAATTCTAGACAATAAATAAATGCCCAGACAATTATTTGCAAGATCAAATAATTAGAGAACGTTAGGGCAAAATAATTTCACCTATTGATCACCTTTACATCTCAAATTAAGACTCAATTTTAATATAGTGTTCGATCGAATTCTCTTATTGTATTTAATTTACCCCTTTCAAGTTCTCATTGAGTTTATTCAACTAATTAAATTTCATATCTCTATGCAAATTTACCTTAGCTAAACAAGTTCTTTGTCCTAATAATTCAATTATGACCGCAATAAATGACATAGATATCTCTACTCGTTATACCAATGTGTTGAATTTTACTACATGGTCTAAATCCTAAACTCGTATCTCTATTCGTAAATGATTCACAAAATTCATCAAATTATTGATCAGATAATTTAATGCAATCAATTCATAGCAGAAATCAATAAATGAAAAAAATTAAAAAACAAGAATCTTAATAAGAAAATGTAAAGGATCTCAAATGGGTTACATTATTCGCCCTAACAATGGATTTAGCTACGCATAATAAAAGAAGAGCAACAACAACTTGTCTTAGAGTATATCACTAGATTGAGAATTAAATATGTAGAAGAAAAAGTGGATCTTACACCAAGAATTCCTTCCTCTTCCAATTGATGCTTCACACGATGAAAAAGTCATTTTTTCTCCCTTTGAATTTCTCCCTCTTTCTCCCAAGATGTGTTTTTGCCTCTCAAATGTGTAGAACCCCTTCTAATGTGTGGAATTTTCATATTTATAGGTCCCCTTCCGTATATGAAGAATAGGGTTTTCCTTTGGATTCCAAAATGGACTGAAATTTCGCTTAGGTTACGGATTGGTGGCACAACAATGTCTGGAATGTGGCACCACAGTGCCACGTCAAAACAATAGGTGGTGGGGCTGCAGAGCCACTGCGCCACCTCTTTGAATCTCTCGCCGCCGCGGCGCCACTTTTCGAACACACAGCACGCACCTCTTTCAATATTTTTAGCATAACTTTCTCTCCTGATGTCCAATTGAGACGATTCAAGATGCATTGCAAGCTAACTCAAAGGGCTACAACTTTGCTGCAGACATAATTCTCCAATTCAATTGTTTGCTATGTCAAAAAATGACAATTCTCAGTTGGGTAACATCAGACAACCTTAATAACCCCCTGTTCTCTCACAAGTGAAGCCAGAGCATCTTCATATCTCTTCATCAATAGTTGCTGATCCAAGTCCTGGACTTTCAAAACTTTCTCAAGATTATTATTGTTTCAAAAAGTTTATAGATTACACGGGGAATTCTTGTTTTTTTTTTTAATAAGTGAAGTCATGCCGTGGGTGAATATTTGTTTGCTCGTATTGCATCCACCAAAGATGATGGAAGAGTTTTTGAGATTGGCACAAGAGAAAGAAGTCAATTTAAAATACTTCCTCTTTTATTTTTATATGTCTAAACGTCATTCATCTTATGTGCCACCAGAATATTGTACATAAAGACGAAGAGTCAAATATCGATCAATAATAGTGATGGGAAACAAGTTCTGCTCTGTCAATAATAGTGACGGAAAAATATCAAATTCGAGTTTCCAAATTTGCTCCCCTAAACTCATAATCTTTTCAACTCTGTAAACTAAATGCTAACTCTCCTATTTATTTATTTATTTTAACGAATAACAAATGAAGACTGACAATATACTCATAAATAACGCAGAGAGAAATGAGTAAAAAAAAAAAAAAAAAAAAGATACACATTGACAAATTATGCAAGATTATGCAACATATGTGATTGGAGAATAAACATTGTTCATCTCTCCCTTTTCTATCTTTTTCTTTTCCTTTTCATTCGTTTTCCTTGTTCCCACATTTTGACCAAACCATTCTCTTCCAGAAAGTAGCCATCAACCGTTGAATCAGCCATTCAGTCCTTTTTCTCCCCATTCAATCAGCCATTTAACTGATTTTTATTTTTTTTATTTTGCTTTGGTGTTTCTTTTACTTTCTGGGAAAAATGGTTGCATTTATGCTCTCTTTTCGACTCCAGTCTAATGATTGATTCCTATGGCTATTTTTTTTCTCATTTCATTTTTTTGTTTTGGAAAGTTTATTGATTTTGATTCTTGCAATGAGATATTGGTTTTTAAAATTGGTTCATTAGCTGATCAAGTCAATCTTGAGACACATTTTAGTGTTTGTAAAGCTCATGCAATAAGCTAATAATAATGCCTAGAGAAGCGGCAAGTTAGTACCCCTCTTAAAGCTCATTCCAGATTGGCTTAATATGAAATCAATTAAAGTTCAAGCATAATGTTATGTTCACTATTTATGCCATTGGAATGCCAAAAAAGGAAAATAAATAAATTGACATTGTTTGAATTAGTGTTGAATCATATTATTTTGTTTGTCCTTTTTTATGTCATTGGAATGTCAAAAGGAGAAAAAATAATGTAAATTTTGTGAGTTAGTGTCCTAGAGGAGTGATGATGTACATTACATAAGATGGGAGTTGACTGCTCAACATTGTAGGTGTACAGATGGGGTTCTAATATTTATGTTTGTCATCAAAATACTAGTGACAGATACAAAGTAGAATCACTGCAAAGAATTCAAAGAAAGTTTTATGTGCATCTCTTTTATATATATGGGAAAAGAAAATGATTATTCAAATATATATTTGTTTCAATAAAAAACCTAGCACCTAAGCAATTCTTTTTTACAAGGTCTGTGTGGAATTCAATATATTCTGATTGAAAAGAACTTTTTTGTTATTAAAAAATAATAATAATAATGTACAAATTGTTATGATAGCACCTTGTCAGGTTTCATAGTTTTATGTCACTTGGATATTTCTCGCTTGATATTTTTAAACAGCTAGTGGCTATTTTTTATCAATTCACAAATCACAATTTCTTATGAACTTAGTGGGCACTAAATTTAATTGTTGAAGTTAATATCATGTAATACCTGCAAATTTTCCTAACTCCAATCACTTCCCTGTTATGTAAAAAATAATTTTCTTCGCCTTAAACAATATCCGCGTCTCATTATTAACCTGACTATAATTATTATATTAATTGTTTTATGTCGTTGGAAAAGCCAAAAAGGAGAAAAAAATAATATTAATTTTTTTAGTTAGAGTCGTCGATGAAGGATCATGTACATTCAATAGCACGAAGAGTTGACTGCTCAACATTGTAGGTATATAAATGGGGTCCAAATATCATCAAAATATTAGTGAAATATACAAAGTAGAATAGTTGCAAACTTAAAGTAAGGTTCATGTGCATCTCTCTTATTTATGCTGGAAAAGCATATGATTAGACCAATATATTTTTGTTCCAATAAAAAACTTAGCATCTAGACAATTTTTTTTTATTATTATTATTATTATTATTATTATTATTATTATTATTATTATTATTATTTTTATTTTATTTTTTGATGTTTTCAGATTGAAAAGAACTGTGTTGCTCAATAAATTTTTTAGATCTTATAGGCATGCATTTAATGAATGGATTGTTATAATACCACCTAGTTGGTTTTCATTGTTTTACATCTATTTGGTTTTCACCGTTGATATTTTGTACATAGCCAATGACTATTTTTATTAATTCACAATTCAAAATTACTTATAAACTTACTAGATGATAAATTTAATTTTTAAATTCAATATCATGTAATAATTTCTTTTAGTTATAAACTTACTAAAAAATAATTTATTTTTGAAGATTATTATTCATTATAATTTTATGCTGTTGTAGTTCTTAAATGGAAAAATAAGTTATTATATAAATTCTGAATTAGTGTTGAATCATATTATTTCTTTTGTCTTTTTACGTAATTGGAATGCAGAAAAGGAAAATAAATATAAATTTTTTGAATTAGTATTCAATCATATTATTTCTTTAATCATTTTATGTCCTTGGAATGTTGAAAAGGAGAATATATCCATGAAAATTTTTGAGTTAGTGTCAATAAGTGATGATGGATATTCCAAAACACAAAAGTTGACTCCTCGAAATCGTAGGAATATAAATGGGGTCCGTATATTAATGGTAATTGTCATCAAAATATTAGTGAGAAATACAAAGTTGAATCATTGCAATGAATTAAAAGTAAGGTTTATGTTCATCTCTTTTACTTGTAATGTAAAAGCATATGAGTAGTCAAATATATTTATATTTCAATTAAAAATAATAATAAAAACAAACTTAGCATCTAAACAATTATTTTTTGCATGCTTCTATGGAATTCAATGTTTTCTGATTGAAAAGAACAGTGTTGCTTATTAAAATTTTTAAATCTACTACAAAGACAGATAAAACTATTTACAAATAATGGGAAGCACGGGCAGAGGTAGTGGGGGGCTGGGATGGGCTTTAGTCTAGTCCAGCCCAACCCCTCAGCACTATTTGTGTTAACCCAACTTTAGTTTGAATTCTAACACAAACTCAATGCTTAATCAATCAAATCTTGTCGAAGAGGCTACAATTATTAAATACTATTTCCATGACATTTATGAAATGTGAATATCTTATTTTTAAATTAAGCATTTTATTTAATGCATGTTTGACTAAATTTACTTATGGTAATTATGTAATTTTTATAATAGAAAATTTGTAATAATCAGATCCAAAAATGATTTATTTTAATAATTAGAAACACTAGACACTGCATGTTTTGCTAAGCTTAAAAGAAACTTAATTTTTTTATTTTTACATATGTTTTCATATATTACTTATTCATATTTATAAGAACAAATTATTGATTTTGACCATGAAATAGATGTTACAATCAAAATAAATAACTTCTCTACATTTGATCTCATCAATAAAAAAATATTTGTTAAAATTTATTTATTTATAAATTAATCTACATATAAGTATATTCTTGAAATTGATCAAAATATGGACATGATTAAATCTAATTTCTTTGAACCCTCATAATTATTAGGCAATTTTTCTCTTTAGATATGATTCTTCACCATGAAATGAAATAATATAGAAGATTATTGTCTATACCAAACAATATTTTGAGACAATAACATATAGTGATGCATTATTGATTGCGTGTTATAACCAAAGCTTTCAGGTTTTTGAAAATACTTGTTATCAAATTTATTTGGAATAGTATTCATTAAATAATTTAATATTTTTCATTGGTTGATATGTATCATTTGCTTATTTGGATCATGGTTCGGTTAGTTTATATTTTTTTAATGTAAGCATCGATTTTTTATTTGGTAAGAAAATATAAAAAGTTTAGCGGAACATCTTCAAATGAAGCATTTAGAGTTCTTCTATTTCATGGAGTGTTGCACACTTTTTGTCGTGAATGTCATATGAGTTTAGCCTCTTGTCATGTTTATTCATTTGAAAATTTTTAAATTTAAGCCAATCTTAGCATCATTTTTTGGCTCAGCACTTGATGGAAAGTGACTCCAACTGTTATAAAAAAGTTGAATGTATGTTCATCGACTAGTTGTCATGGATTGTTGAAAAAAGAGAATCTTTAGGGAGTTAATGTGGTTGCATTATTACCAAGATAACACAGTTGGAAAATTTAAGAGTTTATGTTGATGGAAAACTTGAGATTGACAGCAATTGCTTCCGAAATAGTTCCAAAGGTTACCTCTAAAGTCAAATTAACTTGGTTATCTCCTTATTATAGGCATGCATTTAAAGTGCAAATTCCTATTCTTCAGATTTCGTACTTTTACATTTACCAATTTTTCTAACACGATATTTGGTTCACAGCTGAATTTTTATATTGATTTACGAAACACAATTACTTATAATGTTACGAGTGATTCAAGTTATTAGCCACTTTCAAAACTCAACAAAAAATGAAAATAACAACAGAAAATAGAAAGAAACAAAAAAGGAACACAATGAATTTAGCCCTAGGGCAAGCGATTCAGAATCGGAGTTCCTAACCCCTTTTGAGCTTTCGCCACCGGAAGGATATCACTATATCAATGGAATCGATGAACGGTCCTGTATAAAAAAATCCATAGCACTAAGATTAAATCACACAAGATTTCTCCCAAAATAAGCCTCACTGAAAATACAACATTCACTCAAGAAAATTGAAATATCAACCTATACAAAATCACTCAAGATCTATACAAATGGCTGGATAATATCTCATCAAAAAGGGGGGCTAAATTTCAATGTAGTAGAGAGAAAGACAAAGAACTAATGGAGAGAGTTCAAGAGACGAGAGAATGAAAAGTCTTGCATCTCAAGTGCCAAGTTAATATGGAAGGCACTAGAAGGTCATTCATCCAACGTTGGAGGAAGAGACACTTGACGAGATCAGGTACAACTATTCTTATTTAGAGAAGTCATGTTTCAATAACACATTTTTGCCAAAAAAAATCTGCACCATTTGTTAATTAAAACCCGACCTACAAGTTCAACAATTCAAGAAAGGGCCAACCCAACATCATTGTGCCATTCCTCTACAATCTCCACCTTGGTACAATGATTCCAACATCATTTATAGTGACTCCTCCAGGCATTACATCATTTGCTCTTATTCCTATAGCAAGAGTTAATATTCAGCTGACTTAAATAACCCAAAAACTTGTTTAAAGGCAGTACTTAGTTCCAACATTCGCAGGATTAAAGTGAGTAGATATCTTTTCCAGTTTTACAACATCTTGAGAAATTACATTTATAATAAAATGAAATTTCACATCAACATGTTTGGATCTATTATGTAAAATAGGATTTCTGCTTAAATAATTGGCGGATTGGCTAATAGAGTATAAGATAGCATCATTTATAAAGCCAAATTCATATATATATATATATATATATATATATAGGAAAAAGCTGATTTCCTATTGTCCCTATCACCTGCATAGTCAGAATCTGTGTAATCCCTCAAGATAACACCCTCAGATTGTTTTCTATACTCAATACCTAGGTTACAAGTTCCTTTAATGTACCTAAGAAGTCATTTCGTGGCTTCCCAATGAACTTTACTAGGATTAGACATGTATCAACTCAATGCACTTATTGAAAATGCCAAATCAGGCCTTGTGCAGATCATTAGATACATAACAGACCCAACTGCATTTGAATATGGCACTCTAGCCATTCTTTTAAACTCATCTTTAGTTTAGGGATATTGATCACTTGACAATTTAAAGTGATTTGCTAAAGGTGAACTCACACTTTTAGTATCAAACATAGCAAAATTTTCAAGTAATTTCAAAACATAAGTTTTTTGATTGAGACTTAGTGTGCCCTCTCTTCTATTTCTTTTAATTTCAATACCCAAA
>NC_036241.1:3110383-3207619 GCF_002742605.1 Olea europaea var. sylvestris | reverse complement strand
TTTTTCAAAATCTGTAGCCCTTTGTCACTAATATGGCCCAATCTTTTATGCCATATATGTGACTTATCATTTTGGACTGAGATTGCTGTTGATGTGGACTCTAAAAGATTTTCAGTATGTAAAATGTATAGGCCATGTCTCTTTGGGGCTTCAACAATTACTTGTGAACCCCTTAAGATTTTAATGTATCCCTTGTTAATCAATATGTCATAGTTTAGGTCATCTAAAATCCCTAAAGAAATAAGATTTCTTCGTAAATCAGAAACATATCTAGTCTTTTCCAAGACTAGTTTATTATTTCTTTTTACTTTAAAAGTGATTGTTCCTATTCCTTTAACCTGACATGCCATGTAATTACGCATTAAAACCTTACCACCGGTTACATTTTCAAACTCAATAAACCATTCTCTTTTAGGAAACATGTGGAAGGTGCAACCAGAGTCAAGGATCCACTCTTGACTAGGTGGACTATGGACAACAACATACACTTCATCTATGTTGGACTCATTATTATAGGCCAAAGCAACACCTCTATCATTTTTAGACTAGTTCTTCAAATCATTAGGTCTCTTATGGCAATCTTTGATAAAATGACTTTCTCCTAGACAATAAAAACATTTTTTTTACCCTTTGTCTTGGTTTTCATTTTATCTTTATAGTTCA
The DNA here is from genome assembly GCF_002742605.1 of Olea europaea var. sylvestris. Taxonomy (NCBI): domain Eukaryota; kingdom Viridiplantae; phylum Streptophyta; class Magnoliopsida; order Lamiales; family Oleaceae; genus Olea; species Olea europaea. Next base: position 3,206,956 of record NC_036241.1, on the reverse strand, counting down.
TCTTTTTCTTGTGTCTTGTTTTCTTATTAAAGTTGGCATTTTTTGGATTTGGATTTGGATTTGGTTTGGACTTAGCCATCAACATTTATTATCACATTTGTAGTTAGTCTCCCACCCAAATTCAATAGTACTCTTAACATCTTTACATTTATCGATGATTGAATTTACAAAACCATATCCAACTGATCTTTTGAGAGTTTCTCATCACAGTTAGCCAGGCCACAGGATAGTCTATTAAATCTGTCAATGTTTGCCTCAAGATCAAGAGATGGGTTCAATTTGAAACCAAAGAATTGTTTCAGAAGACACACTTTATTAGGCATAGATTTATTCAAGTAAGTATCTTCTAGTTTCTTCCACAGTTTAGCATCAGTTTTTGTCTCAGCAATCTCTCTTAACACATTATCAGACAAATGCAAAAAAATGGAGCTCCAAGCAATTTCATCAAGTTTAGTTTTCTTGGTTTCTTCAAAATCATTTGGCCATGACTCCGCAATGGCCTTAGCACATTTTTGTTGAAATAAAAGGGCTCTTAATTTTTGATGCCTAAGACAAAGTCTCCTTTACCATAAAAAATTTTCAGTTCAACTTTAGTAATAATGGTCAAAACACGGTTTGAATGACAACACTATAAGCATATCACACAAGTCGTCAATAGTTTATACAACTTGCAAGAGCTCAAATATAATATATAGTAAACAAATTTAAAGTGCACAGACAAGTTTTATAGTACAAATTGTTCAGAAAGATCTCAGGAGCTCATTCATCAAGAATCAAGCAATTTACTCAAAAACTAAACATCAAGTAACAAATATACAAAAACACAGCATGCTATATACAGAATGTAAAGAACACATGCAAGAACATGAAAGAAGTCTAAACCATTGACTTATATCCAAGACAACCCTTAGATTCCAAACAACTCATAGGGCTTTCGGACAAAGAAATTGCCAAGAAAGTCTTTGATTTAGGGATTTAACTATAGTTGCAAGGTTCTCAAAAAATATAAGCAATTATTGTAAACTGTAACTCGAAAATAGGAACGAACTCACCGGACTCCCTTATTAGGTTTTCAAGAAAATAACAAAGATCTATCGAACAAGTACAAAGTCTATCAAATCTACCAAACTAGAGCCAAGAACCACCATTTACCATTCTGATACCACTGTTACGAGTGATTCAATTAGCCACTTTCAAAACTCAACAAAAATAAAAATAACAACAAAAAACAGAAAGAAACAAAAAAGGAACACGATGATTTTTTCCCTAAGGCAAGAGGTTCATAACCGATGTTCCTAATCTCTTTTGAGTATCTGCCACCAGAAGGATATCACTATATCAATGGAATCAAAGAACGGTCCAATATACAAAACTTCATGGCATTCATACGAAATCACACAAGATTTCTCCCAAAATAAGCCACCAAGATTGCAGAACACAGACTACACATAAAAATATCAAGTTCTCATCGATTGGGCTCAGACTAACCTTGTACCTGTACGTACAAAGTGTATAAACTCACAAAAAAAACCACAGCCTTAAACAAAATACAGAGACAGTCACTACAATGGTCCTAAAGAATCTCCAAACTTAACAGAAAAACCTTTCCAATTCAAATCGAAGAATCATCAAAACTCCTCACTCACAAATCAGCCAAAAAACTAGAAGTTTAATGACTAAAGAACAAGTTTCACAAAGAAAATGAAAGGTAGAGATACACAATCTCGAAAAAGAAGAGAGATCCAGAAGCTTCTCAAAGAAACATCCCAAGAGACACGAGAAAATGAAAGATCAAGTAAGGCAAAAGTCTTAGACCAAGAATATATAGGCATGGTCATCATCGTAGATGTTAGGTTTAGGAGATCTGAGGGACCAGAGCAACACACATGTATTACCAAGTTTGGGCCGGGGCATAAAGAGTCCAACACAATGTGTTATTGAACAAAGGCTTCAACTAGTATCTGTATTTTTAACCATTTATCATCATAGCTCAAAGTGAGCTGGACCACTAAGAAAATATGGCACACAGCCCAATAAATCTCCCTCTTGATGCCAATGATCAAAACACACAAAGAAAAAGAAATTATAATAATAGACTTCTTAAGCAATTGGTATAACTCTTCCAGATCATCAACCCCAAGCCAAATACACCTGTACTAACACAAAGTTTACCAAGTATTAATACTTCAAAGAAGCACTTAGTATCCATATCAGTGAGATTAAACTGAGTAGGGATTTTCTCCAACAAGATAGATTCTTTTTGCACAATATCTCTTATAAAATGCATTCTTACATCTATGTATTTAGTTCTTTCATGAAAAACTGAATTTTTACATAAATGTATAGCACTTTGACTATCAGATTATATAACAATAGGATCAACAGATTCATTTACCTCATTTATGAGACCTTTTAGCCATAAGGTCTTTTTAATACAAGTGTCACACAAAGTAAACATATAGGCTGTAGTTGTGCCGATGATAGAGATAACAGGAATCTACATATTCTTTTAAACTAACTCTCTCTTCACTAGATATAAAGCATAAGCTTAAGTCTGCTGAGCCTTATAAGTACCTTAATCACCATTTCATTACATTCCAATCTTTAGGGTACCTTAATCATCATTTCATTGCATTCCAATCTTTAGGGAGCATGTGCAACATCGAGTCGGGTATAAACCATAGTGTACATTACAGACCCAATAACATTAGAATATGACACTTTTTCCATTTATTTAATGTCATATTCATTATGTGGGTATTGATCTTTACTCAACTTAAAATGACATGCAATGGGTAATGTCATAGATTTAGAATCATGCATAGTAAACTAGGATAACACCGTTTTCATATAATCAGTTTGTGACAAAATTAATAACTGTTGTGACCTATTCCTCTTAATATCCATCCCTAAAATCCTTTTAGCATGCCCTATGTCCTTCATTTCAAATTCAGCACTTAGCACCCTTTTAATCTCACTTATCATTCAATTTTTGGCCAACCAATAACATATCATCCACATATAACAGCAAATAAAACTCACACAGTTGCTATCTTTTCTTTTAGAATACAAGCAATGGTCAAAAGAACTTCTTACAAAGCCAACTGAAGATACAAAGTTATCAAAGCATTTATACCATTGCCTAGGAGATTGTTTTAGGCCATAAAGTTATCTTTTAACAAGCATACATGATCAGGTTTTCTGTTATCAATGAACCCTTCTAGCTATCTCATATATATGATTTCATCAAGGTCACCATACAAAAATGCAATTTTAACATCCATTGGCTCTAATTCAAAATCATATTGTGAAACTAATGCAAGCATGACTATAATGGTAGTATATTTCACAACAGGAGAAAATATTTCACTGTAATCAATACCAGGTTTTTGGGTATACCCTTAGCCATTAATCTATCCTTAAATCTAAGGGGTTGATTAGGGGGATTGCCTTCTTTAACAATATAAATCTACTTACAGTCAACTAGAGATTTATTTTCAAGTTTAGGCACCAAGCTCCAAGTCTTATTTTTTACTAAGGACCTCATTTCTTCCTCCATAGCAAGCTGTCAATCCTTAGAAAATCGACAACTAATAGCCTCTTCATAGGATTTAGGCTCTTTAACAGTCAAATCCTTATATGACAACACAGCAAGTGACATATAGTTTTGCATCCTAATAGGCTCTCTTATTTCTCTTCTAACCTTATCTCTAGCTAACTGACATCACTCAAAAGGTTCACTAACTCACCAGTAGGCTCTTGAACAGTTTCATCACCTAATTCTTCCACAATCTCATTTTCAACAGCAAGATCAAGTGAAGGTTCAAGTTCCACATGCAGCCTCGTATTTTCCTCTTCCTAACCCTCAATAGAGGCCTTTTTACTTAAGCAAGGCATCTCATTTTCATTGAAGGTCACATTCCTTCTAGTTATCATCTTAAAACCCCCAATTTCTCTCACCAAAGGCCAGTACCCCTTCACTCCTTCACGATATCCCATGCAAACACATTTATGGGATCGAGACTCAAGTTTTCCAACACTTTTGTGGGAATATGCTACACAACCAAAAGTTTTTAAGTGTGTATAGCCAGCCAATTTACATGCCCACACTTCTTTAGGTGTCTTGCCATCTAATGTACTAATTGGTGTCCTATCTATGATATAACCGCTATCATAACAGCCTATCCCACAACACTCTAGGGACACCTGAATTGAACATCGTACATCTAACCTTATCTAGAATTGTCCTATTCATCCCCTCAGCTATACCATTTTGTTGTAAAGTATATGGTACTATTTTATGTCTCAAAATGCCATCATCCTTACACAATTTTTCAAAATTAACATTACAAAATTCTAATCCATTATTTGTCCTTAGAATTTTAATCTTTGTATCCATTTGATTTTCGATCAAAGTCTTTCAAGTCTTAAATTTTTCAAAAGTAATGATTTTTGTTTTAAAAGAAATACCCATACTTTTCTTGAAAAATCATCAATTACGGATAAAAAATACATATTCCCACCTTGAGAGGTGGCGGATAATGGACCTCACAAATCAAAATGTATATACTCTAGGATAGATGTAGTCCTATGTTTCATTGTACTAAACTGAAGTCTATGCTGTTTGCCTAAGGAACAATATTTACAAATGAGAATTTTAGAAATCACGTCACTACCAAAGGCACCCTTCTGACTTAAGATGCATAAACCTTTCTCACTCACATGGGCTAAGCTATTATGCCATTTCAATATAGCATCACTTTCAACCATAGAGGATTCTGCAGCGTGACTCAACACATTTGCCTTAGTAACATAGATACCACTTCTTTTAATACCTTGAAAATAACTAAGAATCCCTAACTATTTTCAAGAAACCATCTCCAAATTTTCCTTGGAGACCTATCTCATCTAAGTTCCCAATTGAAATCAGATTTTTATTTAAATCTGATACATACCTCACCCTTTCTAAAGTAAAGGTGTACCCATTATCAAATTTTAACGTTACATTATCTATCCCCAACACTTTACAGGCTGCATTGTTACCCATAACCACCTCACCTCCATCTAAGTCCTTAAAGTCGAGCAATCAATGCTTTCTAGAGGTCATATGAAAGGTACAACCTGAATTTAAGATCCACTCTACACTCTGACTTGAATTATCTGCATAATTTGTAGAATTTAAATCAGATATGGACTCAGTCACAACATAGACATCAACAGTACCCTCACCTAAAGGCTCAACAATATTCCCTTCATCAATTTTAACCTCTCTTTGTTCATTTTTCTTTTTAAAGTAGTATTTAATGTAATGCCCTGTTTTGACACAACCATAATATTTCCTAGCTCCATTTGTAGATTTTGACCTTTGTCTACCCTTTCCCTTCTTCCTAAAGGCATTATTTCCCTGATTACTTTGGTTACCCTGATTATTACTATGTATGGTTAGTGATCTACCTCTCACAAATAGGTTCTCACTCTCCTTGACATGCCTCTCAGATTTAACTTCCAATTCTTGACTTCTCAAGACATTAATCACTATCTTAGGTTTTAGAGACTCTTTGCCATACTTAATAGTTGACTTGACATCTTTATACATATCAAGTATGGAATTTAATAAAATTACAGCCTTATATTCTTCAGATACTTTATCCCCGGCATTAGTTACATCTTGAACCAATTTATTAAAATTATCAAGATTGTCAACTAAGTCCCGAGACAAGCCAATTTTGAAGCTGAAATTTTTTTTCAACAGAAATATTTTATTAGGCAATGATTTTACCAAAGAAAGTTCTACAAGTTTATCCCATAAGGCTTTTTTATTATCCAATTTTCCAACTTTTCCTAATACTTGATCAGATAAGTGAAGAATAATGGAAGTATAGGTAAGCTCATCAGATTCAGTTTTTTGTTCATCAATCATAGTAGCAAGATATTCACTAGTTATAGCTTTACACATTTTCTGTTGAACAAGAACCCTCCTCATTTTTTGCTACCAAATTGGAAAATCCCCATTTCCATTAAAACACAAGTTCAAATGTTGTCGTTGTCATTTGATGTTTTTAATCAACACAAAAAAATGAGGGTTAAAGCTCAGCCACAAGTACCAAGAAGATATTTCATAGAATATATGGCAACACAAAGTATCACACATAATATAAATATATCAGGGGATATAACAAAGTGAACAGTAACAAATAGTAACCAATCAGAGAAATAACAAATCACTTCAGAATGCAGTGATATGTCTTAAGTTCACCAGGATTCCATGAGGTTCAAAGACCTCAAGTCAAGGTTCAACCTAAGTCCACTATAGTGCAGTGCAAATGTATAGTATTCATACAAAATAATCAGTAGACAGTGGTAGACAACTAGGATCAGAAATTAATAACAAGATTAAAGAATAGGCTGACTATTGGATCAAGAATTAATCAATAGGATGAACACAATGAAAAACAAGAATTAATCACAAAGATTAAACATGCAGTACACTAGAATAACGAAAAAATATATACAATATTCACCAAATTAAAGAACACACAATAATATAGCATGTATCACAATTAAAAGATCACAAGACGGTTAAAGAAATCAACCGACAGATTGAGTATCACGCAGAAGACCTAACTACCCAAACCGGTTCACCAAGAAAACTTTGAAATCCAATTATTTCTATAGCTAATCAGATATAGGGTTTTAGTTGACTGTTGGATCTCTTAAGATTCGGCCATGAAAATTAATTTTCCACGACCAGACGTCGTTGATGGGGACTCGACTAGACTCATAAGGCTCTGATACCACTGTTACAAAAAGACCTAAAATGGACACCAAGATTACAGAACACAGACTACACATAAAGGCATCAAGTTCTCATCGATTGGGCTCAGTGTATAAACTCACAAAAAAAAAACCCACAGCCCTAAATAAAATATAGAGGCAGTCACAACAATGGTCCCAAAAATCTCCTAACTTAAAAAAAAAACCTTTCTAGTTCAAACTGAAGAATCACCAAGACTCCTCACTCACAAATATGCCAGAAAACTAGAAGTTTAATGGCTAAAGAACAAGTTTCACGAAGAAAATAAAAGCCATAGACACACAATCTCAAAGAAGAAGAGAGACTCAGAAGCTTCTCAAAGAGACACCCTAAGAGACACAAGAAAATGAAAGACCAAGTAGGGCAAAAGTCTCAGACCAAGAATATATAGGGAATGTCATCACCGTAGAGTTAGGTTTAGGAGATCTGAGGGACTAAAGCAACACACGTGTATTACCAAGTTAGGGCTGGGTCATAAGGAGTCCAACACAATGCGTTATTGGGCAAGGGCTTCAAGTAGTATCTGTATTTTTAACCATTTATCATCATAGCCCAAACTGAGCTGGACCACCAAGAAAATATGGCATCACAGCCCAATACAACATTCACTCAAGAATATTGAGATATCAACCTATACAAAATCACTCAAAATATATACATATGGCTAGATAATATCTCATCAAAAAAGGGGGGGCTCAATTTCAAAGTGCAGTAGAGAGAAAGATGAAGAACCAACTGAGAGAGTTCAAGAGATGAGAGAATGAAAAGTCTTGCATCTCAAACCCTTGTGCCAAGTTAATATGGAAGGCACGAGAAGGTCGTTCATCCAACGGTGCACGAAGAGATACTTGGCAAGATCAGGTGCAACTGTTCTTATTTAGAGAAGTCGTGTTTCAATAATCCATTTTTGCCAAAATAAATCTGCACCATTTGTCATTTAAAACCCGGCCCACAAGTCCAGCAATTCAAGAAAGGTCCAGCCCGACATCATTGTGCCATTCCTCCACATGCAAACTTACTAGAGTATCTATTTAATTGATGAAGTTAATATAATGTAATGATTTCATTAGTATAGAATTCCTTGTAAAGTTCAATCTTTTCCAAGACCAATTCTCCGTATAGTTGGGGTTTAGTTTGACTTGTATATCCTTATCATTTCTAAAATTACGGTCCCCATGTATACACAGTAATGAATGTACAATGTCCATGATTTAATGATCTCCCATGTGTACACAGTAAAGAATGCTCTGTATCCAAATTATTTCATTTATAGTATTATATTTAAAGGAAAAAAGGTTGATCTAAATTGTTTGAATTAGAGCAGAATTGTATTATTTATTTTAATTTTATGCTGCTGCAATTTTGAAATAAATTAATAAATATTGTTTGGATTAGTGACGGCTCGTATATATTATTATGCCATTGGAATGACAAAAGGAAAATAAATAAATGTGCATTGTTTGAATTAGTGATGAATCATGTTATTTCATTTATCCTTTTTTATGTTGCTGGAATGCAGAAAGGAGATATATTAATGTAAATTTTATGAGTTAGTGTCCTCGATGAATGATGATGTACATTATATAACACGAGAGTTGACTGCTCAGCATTGTAGTACATAGATGGGGTTCTAATATTAATGTTTGTCATCAAAATACTAGTGACAAATACAAAGTAGAATGATAGCAAAGAATTCTAAGTTTTATGTGTATCTCTTATATATACGGCAAAAGCATATGATTATTCAAACATATCTTTGTTTCAATAAAGAAACTTATCATCTAAGCAATTCTTTTTTTTTTTTCAAGGTCTGTGTTAAATTCAACGTACTCTGATTGAAAAGTTGTTAATTTTTCTTTCCTAAAAAATTTATTTACAAATTGTTATGATACTACCTCGTTGGGTTTCATAGTTTTACATCTTTTTGATATTTCTCCCTTGATATTTTTACACAGCTCGTGGCTATTTTTTATTAATTCACAAATCACAATTTCTTCTAAATTTACTGGACAGTAAATTTAATTGTTGAAGTTATTATCTTGTAATACCTGCAACATTTTCTCAACTCCAATAACTTCCCTGTTATGTAAAAAATAGTTTTCCTTCTCTTCGTAGAAAATATTAAATTCTAACTAATTTTTTACAGACCTTGCATGAAAGAATTATTTAAATTCCAAGCATTTGTTGAAACAAAAATATATTTGACTAAACAAGCGCTTTTACAGTGTAAATGAAAGAGATGTACTTAAAATTTACTTTGAATTCTTTGCGATGATTCTACTTTAATCTGTCTAATAATTTGATTCTATTGTACATACATCATTACCCATTGACAACAATAACTAAAACAATTTACATTAATTTTTTCCTTCTCCACATTCCAATGACATGAAACGGCATATAAATAATATGTTTCAACACTAATTCAAATAGCTTACAATTATTTATATTCCTTTTTACATTTCAATAGCATAAGAGAATAAACAAAATAGTATGATTCAACACTAATTCAAACAATATATATTAATTTTATTTTTCCACTTGAAAATAACAACCTTAAATTGTAAACGAAAATACGATTCAGCTCTAATTCAAACGATATAAATTGTTTTTCCTTTCTGACATTCCAATGACATAAAACTATAAATGAAATAATATGCCTTCCATTCATTATGAACTATGTAAACATGGCGGATGATAGTTATTAATAAACTGTGGCCATTGTACAATCTGAACTATGAATACTTGGGGGATCATTGTATTCGGAATGATAAGGATATGCAAGTCGATATGAACCCCAAATGGATGCATAGTATATTTTATAAAAGATTGCAATATTGCAATAAATTTTGGGTATGAATTTCCATGGTCATATTGATACTACTAGAACGACTGAGTTTTTCTAGTCTTTATGTTTATTCACACTTTAATCAATGTGTGCGTGATGAGTGAGCACACAAGTAGGTACATCATCTAGTGTCCTATGGCCTTTCAATTTGAAAAGACCTTATGTTAAACACCTTAGTGTTAGGATTTATACTGTATTGGCCTAGTTAAATTATATTAAGGGTTTATCAAGTCGTATTCAAAGTCAAAATATGAGTTATAGAGTCTTAATTAAAGTCAAAAGAGTTGAGATTGGTAGTATAGTCCTTGAAGGAGTCCAACATGTCCAAGAAGATCACATATGATGAAGTGAATGCAATTACAAGTGTAGAGAGTGTTAAAGAGCTGCACAAGTTATGTTTCGAATTCTCAGTCGTAACTTACAATGCATTTTTAACATAAAAAACATTGGAATTTGGACAAGTCAATTCTAGCAATAATTATAGCTTTTTGAGTAAACTTTACAATGTATTTTGAATCACCTTAATCGAATATCAAGAGAAAAAAATTATGATGAAAATACTGACCACTGCTCAGTTGCCATTTGCCATTTGCCTATCGTCAGCCTCGAACTCGAGCAACATTGTTATGTGTAAAACCCTAATTCGCATTTTTCAAGAGTTTTATCTTACTCTTGCTACCTAAATGCCTTGTACTATATATACCCAAGCCCTAAAACGTTTTGTATATGATTGTTCATTATATTTCTCTTCATAAAATCATCCAAAGATTCAAGAATACTATCAAACTTTAGATTAATCCTTTGATTCTTGAGTTCATGCATCCACAACTTTGGAAAAAATATCAAATTCATATAATTAAAAATACTCACTTCATATACACATACAAGAAGGTACATTCTCAATCGCTTTCAGAGGTTACTGATGATTGAGGCAAGTTGGTCCAAAAACATAGGATGAATACAAGAACAAAGTGTTCTTGGTGATCCATAGTAAATAGACAATTCCAAAAGATTGGGAACAGGTGTGAGTGAAGCACGTTCTAACAGGGCTTGGAGATTGCAGAAATTAGGTCAACGAGTCTAGTGGATTTTCTAGGATGGATAACACTGTAATTTCTTATTGTCTATAGTGGATGTTACTAGTTTGGTCTCGGAGTTTTTAATCTAGCAAGGGGTTTTCTTCATCAACAATTCTTCTGTATTATTTATTTTTCTACAAATTTATTAAACTGTGATAATTAAAAATAGGATAGTGTACATGTGAATTCATGAGGATTAATTAATAAGTGACTTATTGCTGTTAATTGATAATTTTAATTCCTCTGTTTTCACCTGTTCACCTGATATTAGGGTCAAACTAGTAATTTTCTTTTAGTTTGCAAATGATGCTAGAAAAATTATAAACGCTTAACAAATGAAACTGAAGTTTGGGTCACTAATAGTGAAACGAAATTAGTTTATTTGACTAGTGTTTCCTAGACACACCTTTTAAATACCTTTACAATAAATCTTTCTTCGTAATGAATTTGTAAGATGTTCTAGATGTCTTGCGAAGCAATTCACTCTTTGAAGAAAGGAAGGTTGCAATATGTACCTTATTTCGTTTATTGTTTTATTCTGTTGGAGTTGGGGACTAGATATTTTTTACATGCAGTTACTCTAAACTAGAGGTAGAAAGATAGAGATATTTATTGTAGAGCACCCAGATACTTTCCACGCACATCTTTTGTGCAACCCAAATATCGTACTAACTAATACAAAAATAAAGTTTTGGTCACTAATAATGATGGGACAAGAGTATTGTTGTTATGAGGAATTGTTGCTAAATATACTTTTCCATGACCTTTACATCAAACAAGTCATGAATTTGCACACTATTCTAGATGTCATAAAGAACATCAATTCACCTTGTGAAGTAAGTTTGCAAGATATATCATGATGTTCATATTAGAAATTAGGACCTTTCCCGATATACTTTGCAAAAGAATTATTTCCATTCTTACAAGAATCTAAATTTTATTGTTTCATTTATTCTTTTGTACCATTTGTATATTTAAAAAAAAAATTACTGTGCTTCCTTTGAATGAGTGAATTTTGGATTGTTGATGAATAAACATACCAAAAAGGAGAGGTGGAATTTCATATTTACATCGTTCTCGTAAGCAACTCATTATTGTGTATACTGCAGTTGTATAAATCGGGTCCAAAAATTAGAGGTTATCATTAAATATTTGGCAACAAAGAATTCTATGTATGCCTTCTATATGTATCTTTTGTTTCTAATGTGATACCAATATCATTCATGTATGTAGTTTTTAGTCAGGATGAAGTATCTAAAAATTCTGTTATGCAAGAAGCTATCAAATAAAATGGCCATAGTGTTGAGAATCTACTTAATATGCGCAGTGAAAAATTAAAATAAGTTTCGATTCCCACAACGGATCTTTTTTGTGTTTAGATAGAAATTGTGATAAAAGATGTACCTTTGAAAAATTTTGCAAACATTTTGCCATTCTTTTCATTCTAGCAACTTCGATCTGTCATCTACAAGTGTTCAACTGTCCAACTTTCAATGGTGATCCACATAGAGAACAAGATTGCAGGATTAGGGTTTTCTTTTTGTACTAGCAAAAATAATGAATTCACTGCGAATTAAAAAACCCTAGCCATGTATTTATATAAACTCAAATGGGCTTGGCCTGACCCGCTCCAATATTTAATTAATCAATTTAATTAAATTCGGTTCGTGAATTAATTAATCTAATTAATTAATTCGGGCCCATGACCCAATTAATTAATTTATCCAATATTGTTAAATTAATTAATTGACAAATTGCAATCTTCCAGTTCTCTTTTGTGTGCGACCCATCAGGTTCCCATTCACGAAACCTAATGATGTGAAATATTATTTTGATATAATCTAAATTGATAAATTAAAACGCTCTTTTAATTTATCACCAATTCACACTTTTCATCCCAGATTGACATCTAGCAATGTAACAGGGCAATACATGTGATGAAAAATGTTACATGGTATGACAAAATCGAACTTATTCGTTTACCATGAAATTATTATCCTTTCGTCAATATGATCCGATCAATTAAGAGATATGAAAATGTGTCATTCTCGATTATCGATCATATCTTTCATTCAACTATTAAGTCAATATAAGTCAAAAACTTCTTTTCGACTTATGAGTACACCTTGACCAAGGATTTAGTTATCGGCTTGATTGAATGAAATGCAGATCATAATCCTTTACTATTTAAGAGTGGCGAATCCTCTATTCATCATTCATAACTTTTATACGATTCTTGACATACCCGAACGATGCCGTATTAGCGGCCCTTGGCTGAGCAATATTCAACACTGTCAAAACATGACTGTCCTTATATAAGGTACTATGACGACCTCAAGTCAAAGGACTAATCTCACTACCGAAAGTTAGAGATTAACCACTGACACTCAGATAGTTATCCATATGGAATCTCTAGGCAGATCTCCAATACTTTTGTTCTATAACAAAACATTCACGTGTTTATTTAAGTTTCATTACACTGTAGTTGTGAGATCGGCTACTTACTTTACAAGTAAGAAATGACACATGTGATGATCTATCCTAATAACGATATTCGTATCTCATTATTACTTACGACCACGAATGATTTAAGATTCAATCGTACATAATTTGTATCTCACAATCACAATTCCTTGTGATTAATAAATTACGAAGATTTGAATCTACTGACTGTATTATTTAATTCAATTTAATATTAGTTAATTAAATAATAGATCTACTATAATTTGAATTAAATATATATTAAAAGCGTTTATATCCAATGTTGATTGGACTTAGAGTATAACACTTACACATAGGACACATGATAGTGCACATACTCGTGTGTGCACTCATCGCGCAAACATTGATCTAAAGGGTGAAGAAAGCTAAAGACTAGAAGAACTCGATCATTCTAGTAGTAGGAAGAAGAAAATAAAAACTCATACCAAAATTTTATTATAAAAGATCAAATCTTTTGTGGAATCTGCTCTACGTAAAGTTGGGGCTTATATTGACTTCTATAACCATATCGTTTCAAAATTTATGGTCCCCCATACATCCATATTGCAGAATTCACAATCCACACAGTATAATGAAAATGATGATCCCCATGCATACATAGTTCAGGATATAGTGTGGCCTCATTAGTTCATTTATACTTTTATGCGGTTGGAATGTAGAAAACAAAAATTAAAAAATAATATATTTATGTTCATCGTTAGAAGAGCTGAATTGTATTATTCATGTATAATTTTATCGTGTTGCAATTTTGAAATGGAAATATAAACTAATAGAAATGTATGAACTAGTGATAAATAATATTATTTAGTTTATTCTTCTGTGCCATTGGAATGCCAAAAAGGAAAAATAAATAAACGTGCACTGTTTGAATTAGTGTTGAATCTTGTTATTCATTTATTGATTTATTCTGTTTGAATGTCGGAAATGAAAAAAATCTAATACAAATTGTTTAATTTAGTGTCGTCAATGAGTGATGATGTACATTCCAGAACACGAGAGTTAACTGCTCGACAATGAACTTTGAATTATATGATTGAAAGATAAAAATTGAAAAATAAAGATAGTAAAAGAATACAAGGATTTCTCAAACTATCTTGAAAATGATTTATCTCCCGCTAAATCAACTCTCTTGATAGCTACACTCAATTAACTCTGCAGAGATCTTGAACACTTGATCTACTTTTATACTTGAATTCTTGAGTTTCAGACTTGAAAATTTCTTCAATTTGGAGAAGGAATTTTGAATTATTGTATCTTTTGAAACTTTTGTATCAACCATTTGCAAAAGTTAATCAACCATAAGAAAAGTCTTCAAAGAATCTTTTCTTTGTCTCCCATTTTGAAAAGTTGGCATCAACTTTATGTCATCTTTTGAAAATTCTTGATCATCTTTTGACATTTGCTTTTGATTTTGTCTTAGACTAAATCTCAAGCAAATTATTGAGATTGAATAATTCTTTATCATCATAATTGAGATTCCTTCAAAAGGTTCTTTAGTTCATTGATAAAGATCATCAAAATAATCTTGAGACATTAATATTTCATCATCAAATATTTTTCTAATCAAAGGAACTTGAGTTTAAGTCCATTTTTCTTCAATAGTAAAAATGGCATAATATTCATCATGAATCCTTAATTGCAATCTTGAATTGTCAATATTTGTTCCAAGCTTTTTCTTTGCAGTAAGAATAGATTTTGATCTAATTTTTGTAAGAATTTCTCTTACATGGGTTTTGAATATAATTTCTTTTTCTTTAGGGCCATAAGTTTTTGAAGAGATATTTGAATCTAGCATTGGAAGATTATTTGAAAAAGTATTCTAGATAGTAACAATTTGTTTGACTAAAAAATACTTTTTAGTAAAAAGAGTATCATTGAATTTGACTTCTTCGACAATCCATTCAGGAAGAATGGTTGAGAATTCAATTTTGAGAGTTTTGAATTTGAATTCAAAGAGATGATTAATAACTCTTTGAGAGAGCTATTAAAAAGTGAAATATCTGTTTTTGAATCAATGTATATTGAGGAAATAAATCATCATTTGATCATTTGACGAATTTCTTCATTAATGACATTAATGATTGAAATACCTTTGAGGGTAAAATAAAGTTTGTGATAACTTTCATACGTTGCAAAACCGTTGAAATAAAAGTTATCGAATATTCTAAAAATGATATTTTTGAATGTTTGAGCACAAGTAAGGTCTCTGTTGATAATATTTTGATAAATATCATTTTTAGATGTTGAAGAATATCATCAGGAAGTTGTAAGACTTTTTTTTTATTCCTTTTTAATTGGAATATTTCTTTTGAAAGATGTTGAAGAATAAGTCTTTCACCTTTTTGAGAATTTTTCTGAAATTTTTTTATTATTTTGTTACTACTATAAAAAATTTCAGTAGTAATTTTGAGACATCTTACGATATCCTTATTACTTCTTTGGTAGCAAGTAGTAAGAATATCATCAAGATTATCTTTTTGAAATTTGAAAAGTCTTGTATGAGTTTTAAACACATAAAGTTTTGATTTAGTTCCTGAATAAGAATTTGATTGAGAAAATTTACCTTTATTCAAAAAATTTGATTCTTTGATTGAGAATGGTTTGTTTCTTGATAGAATTTTATCTTTAAAGGATTTTGATGAAGATCTTGAAACAATATCTGAATAATTTTTTTTGTATTTATCTCTCTTTCCATCTTTTCAGGAGATAAGTTGTACAAAATTGTTTGATTTTCTTCGAATGAATAGTATTTTGAGATAAAGATAAGATAAAATATCTTGTCAAAAAGAAAATTTTTGTTTTGAAATACGTGAAGCTTCGAAAAATTGAAAGATTCTTTAGAGGACAAAGTTTTGTTAATAATTGAAGCAGTAGGGTCAAGTATTGATAAGCATGGAATATTTTTAACAGCTTTTTTGATTTTTTGGACAACTAATGTACACTTGTGACTCCATGGGTCCGGGTTCTTTTTTAATCTTTTGAAAAAAGGAGCACAAATCAACCTTATCTCTTTGATAAAATCGCCAACATAATTGACACAACCAAGAAATCTTTGAAGAGAAGATTTGTCTAAAATTTCATTAGGAAACTTTTCAGTAAAATCTAGACTTCTCTGAATTGGAATAATTGAACCATTTTGAATGTTATGACATAAAAATCTTATCTTTGTTTGATATAAAACGATCTTTTTAGCAAAAACCGCTAAACCATTTTTTTTTATTACATGCATAAATGTATTGATGTTTTTGAAATGTTGTTCTATTCTTTCAGAAAATATGGGAACATCATCAATGTGAACAATGATAAAATTTGAAAAATAATTGAAAATATCATTCATAATTTTTTAAAATTCAAAAGGACCATTTTTTAGACCAAATGGCATAACATTCAATTCATATTGATCGAAAGGAACATTGAATGCAGTTTTGTACTTATCTTCTTCAATTTGAATCTACCATAAACTTGACTTCATATTCAAAAGATCTTTCTTTTGAGGATGTGGATATCGAATCCATTGAAGAGTAGAATTGAGAGGCTTATAATTGATAACAAGATAAGGAGCACCTCGTTCAATTTCAGCTGAATTATTGACATAGAATGCTAAGCAACTCCAAGGAGATTTGCTAGGATGAATTAAACATTTGTCAATTAAATCATTGATTTCATTGATACAAGAGTTTAGAAATTCTTTGTTAATTTGAATAGGACGAGATTTTGTAGTAATATTTGATTCATAAAAATCAGAATTGTATGGAAGACATACCACATGTTTCTTACGATTCCAAAAAGCATTTGGAATAGTAGCACAAATCTCTTTTTTCATTTTTTTTTGAAGATTTGAAATTTTTCTTGAATTGAAAGATTTTGCAATTGTTCTTCAATTCTTTGAAATTTAATTTCTTCTTTGAGAAATCGAATATGATTTTTCTTGAAATTGATATTATTGGCTATTTTTGAAATTGATGCTTCTTTTAAAGAATTAACATCTTTATGATAAGGAGAATTTGTAAATTTAAGACAAATTTCTTGATCAAATATATTTGTAGTTAAATCTTTTGAAGTAGCTTGAAAATGATAAATTTGAACAATAAAAGGAGTACCAAAAATTACTTCTTGATCCAAATCTTTTAGAAGATAAAAAATATTTTTGAAATAAATATTTGAATTACAAACATGAGCTTTTGAAAGTTCATATTGAATATTGAGTTTCATACCATTAGCACTAAAAAGACGCTCTGTAGTTTTTTCAAAATATTTTGAAGGTATCAATCCTTCACGGATACAATTTTGATCAGCTCCATAATCTATAAGGACTCTAGAAGTAAATTTGAATTCTTTATTGACTACAATAGTTATATTGCAGTATGATTTTTGAAGTTAAAACGATTAATAACATTAATCATTTCTTCGTTAGATTGAATATTTGAAGGAATGAGAGGATTAGATTCTTCACTAGAAGAGCTCGAAGAGGATTATTAAGAAGGAGAGTATTTGACTTTAGCTTCTTATCTTTAGTTTTGAAAAGAGAAACTTCCATTCTAATATCTTTCATTTGATGCTCAAGAATAGAAATTTGAGATTTCATGGATTTGACTTCTTATTTTAAATCAGAATTGAAAGATTTTGAAGTTTCAAAACGATTTAAAACATATGTATGTATGTATGTATGTATGTATGTATGTATGTCTTGTGTGTGTGTGTGTAGGATAAAATCTTAAGTGTCTAAACAACTATTTTAGGCCAGGTCTGTAAAAAGAGTCGGAATTCAAAGATATCTTATTGAATAGAACTATTTTTCTTATTAAACATTTATAATCTTCAGAAGAAAAAAAAAGAACTATTTTTGCAACATAGGAAAATGATTGGATTTGAAAGTTAAAGGTTGCAGGTATGTTCACTAACAAGGAGTTGGCTAGTTTTCGTGGATTGTTTGAGAAAGAGAATATGGCTGCACTCAGTGGCGAATCCAGGATTTAGAATCAGCACGGGCGGGGGTTGACCGTTGACTGTCGGCTGTAATAAAATATTAAGAGCTCGTTTGATGTACTTTTTTTTGTTGCAAAAAATGCATTTTGGAATAGTGATTTGATGAAGAATAAGTGGTTAAAATTTTAAAAAAAATTAATTTACATGTAATATTATTTTATTAAAGAATGTATGGTTAAAAATAAGAGAGAAAAATGTATTTTAAAATAAATGGGAATTAAATAAGTCATAAAATTTAAATATGACAATTATTTTGTTGAAATTGAACATATATAATTTTGTTATAAGATTAAACCATATTCACCAAATGACATTATTGCCAAATGTTATATAATTCAAAGGAAGAGTAAGGGTTTGAATACAAAACCACTATAACTAACATATATAAATTTGTTAAATTTAGTGTCACAAATTAGTAAGTGCCATAGTGGTCAATCTCCTAACAATTTTTAGAAGATGTCTAGGTTCGAATCCCCTCATCCCTGTTCCATCAAATTTTGGTAAAAATTGTAGAAGCAAAAAAATTCCTACAATAAATTCCTGTAAAAGGAATCGAACCCGGGACTTGCAATAAGAAAATGCCGCCCCTACCCACATCGGCTAGAAGCAAAGTTTGAAGTGAAAGTGAATATCAGTAATATAACATAAAAAATGTATATGTTCTCATAAAAAAAAAGAGCTGCCGGCGGATCCAGCACGCGCGGCCGCGGGTGCTCGCCAGGTGCTGGATCCGCCAGTGGCTGCACTGTTACCACGGCGATGCACTTGGAATCCTAGAGTTTCAGTTTATGGGAAACTTGAGATTGAATGCAAATGCTCCCAAAATAGTTCTAAAGGTTCACTCCAAATTCAAATTAACATGCTTATCTGGATTTTATAGGAGTGCATTAAATGTGGGAATTGTTATAATACCATTGAGTTGGTTTTCAAAAGTTTATATCTTCTGGGTTCTTTCTATCTTGCTAATTTGTACGTGTTAAGGACTATTTTTTGTAGATTCTCGAACAACAATTAATTATACACTTACAAGATGAACAACTTAACTGATGAAGTTAATCAATATCCTACAATTTATTTTTAATTTTTTTTATTTTTAACTTACAATTGTTTTAATTATTGTACATAGTTTACAATTGAAGACCATTGTGATTACCAAAAACGACCACCAAATCAAGAATTTATGTTTTTCTTGTATGTGTCCTTGTTTTTTATTCATTAGATATATTTTCGTTTGAACTAACAATTCTATCATATACTGTGGTATCGAATGATCCTAGAAAAATCATTGCACATAACAATTGAACATGATGAATTGTTATGTTGAAGAATTGTTGGTAAAGATACTTTTCCAAGACCTTTACATCAAACAATTCATCTTCCTGATTTTGCACGATGTTCCAGATGTCATAAAGAGCATCAACTCACTCCTCAAAGTCAAGAGGTTTTCCTTTCTGTAGAGACTAGGAGATTGAATGCTCGGTATAAGTAACTCCAAAAGAAGCACTTCATGAAGCTTGCTGGAATTTGATTAATTTATTTATTCCCCTTTTACATAAGGAAGAAGAAAACTTTCCTTTAAAGGACAATCAACACATGGTTCCTTTATCCCAGGAATTTCAATTGCACTCATATTCATCACTGCGGGAATTGGGCTCAAGCTTTGTCGAGAATAATGTTTTACTATTATCATTAATAGCATTTAACCAACTGGGCAACCAGATGCTTCGACCCGCATTGAATGCCGGACTGCACGTTGAAGATAAAAGTACATGCTTGGCCTAGCTAGAATGTAATGCTCCAAATCCTTATAAACCACGCGTTACTAAACACAAGTTTTTTAACGTTAGCTGTCAAAAATATGTTATTATTAAAAGTTTTTAAGTTTTAATTAATTAATAAATATAGGAAAATATTAACACTTTTTATAATATGTACTTACAAAAATATGTAACAAAATGATTTGGAATGAGTTTTAGAAAAATTCAGCCAGCTGGAACATTTTTTCTCAGGTTTCACAGTAAGTTGAAAAAATTATTTGACCAAACAAACCTTGACCAAAATTTATGAAAATTTATTAGACGGCATAAAACTCATATAAGTACAACATATCAAAATTTGGGATATTGGTGATGACGTTTGATGCACGAAAAAAATTGTCAAACAGGTTGTACTGTATTTCCAAATCTAACCCATTACAGTTTACTAAAAATGCCATAATAAATTCCACCGACTCCAATCGACATGTTTTCAATTCTCTCTGATAATCATAACTTATAAAGTGTCGTTTTCCAATTAAAATCATGCTGAAATTCTATAGACCGACATAAATTTTTTAAAGAAGGAAATGAACCTATACAACCATCAATTAAATTGAAATTAACATTTAAGACTTCACATACTTCATGGGCAGTATAATCCATAAACATGCGTTAATGAATGATAAGGTAGTGACCACGTCACACCGAATTCCTTTCCAAATCTTAAATGTAAAATGGTTTCTGTCCTTATGTGTCTGCTGTGTGTGCGTGTAGTATCTGTTTGGGTTAATGTGTATTAGAGTCTTAAGTTGTGTTAACATAGAAAGATTAGATATAGATTGACTTCAAATAAAACAAGTTTTGATTATATATTAAACAAATGATTTTTCCAAGTCAAACATTGCAACCAAAACGTGAATTGGCTGCAAAAATGATCAATTGATTAATAGGATTATAAGGAATTCAAATGGAAATCAGTTAAAACAAATCCCGTATAGCTTTCATCGTAAGCCAAAAAATATCAAATTCCATTTATCACAGGCCAAAAATTGTTAAACGCTTAATTTACTTTAATTAACTACGCATTATTAGTATCATGGGCCTAACTTATTCAAAATAACTTTTCTCTAGTCCAAAATGCGTTGTTTAATACTAGTTACAAAATGAACCCAAATATTAATAGGGAAATTCTCACTCAATCAATACTTCATTAATTGACTGAAAAAAATATTGACGTCAAAACTTATTTTTAAATTAATCCTTCAATATCTCAAAATTAACAAAATATGTTAAAATGAAATAAACGAAATTTTATTTTTGGTTGACACGTTGAAAAATTAGGAAGTTCTCTAACATACTGTCAAATCGTTCTCCATGATGAATTTGTATGCTGTTCTAAATTTCTTAGGCAGCATCAATTCTCTGTTCGAAGAAAGGTTGCAAGATATACCTTATTTCATTTACTGTGTTATACTGTTGTAACATTGTAAATGAAAACTCAATTTATGTGCATCATTTGAAATTGATGATGAATGATTTCGTCAAACTAATGGAAAGTTCAATGAACCCAAATTTTATTGCAAAAGTCAAATATTTTCTACATAGAGTTGGGGTTTAGATTCACTTTTACACCCAAATTCCTCTACACTCGAAGTGGAGTTTCGTGGAATTACGCCATGCTTTTCTATTATTTTGTTATAACAAATAGAAAGATGGAAATATTAAGAAGTGTCAACCAGCCAAATACTTTAACACGCATGTCATTGGCCACTAAAATATTGCACATAACAATAAAGGAGTCAAGTTCGGATCACTAAAAGTGATGGAAAATGAGTATTGCTTTGGGTACCGGTCCTACAAAGCCACTACAGCCAATTCGACAGCATCCTAAGTTGGAGCTCAAGCAACTATTACCTCATCTCCACTATGCTTATTTGGGATATTCCTTTACATTACTAGTCATCATTTCAAATTTAGTCAGCAAAGTGAAGGAGGAGAAACTACTTCGAGTACTCGGAGATAGTAAAATAACTATTGGATGATCCATTGCACACATTAAAAGGATCAGAATTCACTTTGCATTCATAAGTTTCTCATGGAAGAGAATTTTTGACAAAGTATAGACGGTCAGGGGAAGCTAAATCCAAATATTGATCAGGTAGTCAGAGCAAGGTATTGAAGCTTTTGGATGTAGGTATTAACTACCCGATATCAGATAGTACATGGATCAACCCAGTTCAAGTTGTGCCGAAGAATGGTGGTATTACTATGGTGCAGAATGAAAGGAACAAACTAATTTCCACCAGGACTGTTACAGAATGGAGAGTTTGCGTTGACTATTGCAACACTGCTAATCAGAAGGATCACTTTTTCCTTCTATTTATCGATCAAATGTTGGAAGGATTTAGCATGGCATTCTCATTATTGCTTCATTGATGAATATTTTGAATACGATCATATCCCATTAGCGCTCAATGATTAGAAGAAGACTACTTTTACTTGCCTCTATGATAGTTTTGCTTACCGTAGAATGCCATTTGGTTAATGCAATGCTCCCGCAACTTTTTAGCATTGCGTAATAGCCATCTTTTTTGATATGGTAGAGAAATTCGTAAAAGTCTTCATGGATGAGTTCTAGATGTTTGGATCATAATTTGATGGGTGTTTGGAGCATGTGAGCTTGGTCTTACAATGGTGTAATGAAACAAACTTGGCATTGAATTAGAAAAATACCATTTTATGGTACAAGAGGGCATCGTTTAGGAGATCGTATTTCAACTAATGCGATTGAGGTGGACAAAGTAAAAATTCATGTCATTGCAGTCTCATAAAGAGGGACCATAAATAAAAGTGTTGAAGAAAACCGAGTGCATGGAGATTAAATGTGCGTACACAACTCCAAGAGAGACACACTTGGAAGCCTAGAGTTTCAGTTGATGGAAAACTTGAGATCAGCAGTAAATTTTCCCAAAACTGTTCCAAAAGGTTCCAACTAATTTGAAATTACCATGGTGTGCATCAAATAGGTGAATTGTTATAATATCAAAGATTAGGGTTTCACCGCTTTACATCTTGTGGTTTTTCTTATTATATAATTTTACACAGCTAAGCACTACCTTTTCATAGATTCACAACTAATTATAAATGTACATGATGAACATTTTAATTGATGAAACTAATCTCATAAATAATTTCTTTTTTATTATTGTAGGTAGTTTGCAGTGGAAGGACAATATTATTAAACAAAACCTCATCTAAATCAAGGATTTATGTTTTTCTAGTATGTGTACTTGTTTCCTTATTGATTAAAGATATTTCCACATAAAAAAACTGACAGGACCCGTCCCGAATCACTTCAGTGGACCCGAAATGTGATATGCACCGATGATAGACATGTTCCTTTTTGTCAAATATTTGAACTGATTCTTCTTTATATATAAGATTTCCTTTCCATTCTGTTGATAATCTTATAGCATAAGTTAAATCTGATGTCTATTTACTAAGCCTCGAACATATGGAATACATGTTGAACCGATACCTTAAAAATCTTCCTAATGATCAGTATATCATATTCTTAACTTTTCATTTTATCACCTAACGATAATATAACCACAGCTTCAAGTTTAGCTCTTTTTTTGAATACAAATATACTTTAACCTCATGTGTTCAGTAAGTATTAATCTTCTCACCATGAGATAACTCCAAAATTCCTAAATGTCAATCTCAATATAGCAAACCATATATCAGGTTTTAATAGTATCTCTTTAACAATCCACAACTAATCCATATTTTATCATTCCACTTAGAGAACATTTTCTAAACCATAACATAAATCATTATCGTGAATCAATCACTTATCTTCTTTAGATATAAAAACAAATATTTCCTCAGAATTTTCTGATAGCAAAACTTTTGACATTTCTATACCCATATAAATTTTGTTCTTTCTTTCTATGAAGAGACAATAATAACATTTAATCTGTGAAAATCTATACTCTTATTCCATAAATGGGTCGTTGATCTATCATCAATGCATAATCATTCTTGTATATCGCATAAAGACCTTTAATTGAGATAATGTAACCTAAATATACTATTTCACAATGAGTAAACTCTATATTTGATGATCATCTTAAACTTTAGAAATATCCAAATCTAACATGTCCTACTTATATTCCTTAAAAAATATATTTTGATGAAAATTGAATACTTTGTTTGTGATCCATACAATTGAAAATAGCCCAAAAATTACATCATTAAAATTTCAATAAATTCATCTTAACTTTAAAATTTAACTCAACGCTTCCTAATTGTATGAAATATAACACAATAATCCAACGAAAGGCCTTAACAGAATTAACTAACTTAATAACCCAAATCTATTATCACATTATTTTACTATAGGACAACCATTATATTCACGTACATGCCATTCACCATATCATGTTATGATCTTATAACCTTGGCATTTATCGTCATATTGTATGACCTAAAACGTTTAATTATATCAATTTTTCCTTAATATCTCAAGATGATAACCTTCATATTTATCATGTGAACATTTTGCACATCAATATACTGCATGTTAATTTCCCAATCTCAACAAATTTCGATTTTACCGTTCTCTAATTTTTTTTTCCACATAAACATACCTAAATGCACATATTCATTTTTCTATTTTTTAAAGCAACAAATCACCCCCTAATAGGTAATCATTATGAAGCTCATCCCTATTATTCTCACATTCCTTGTAATCAAATCACTCATAAATAATCGAAATAATTGGAATTACCGTTAATTTCCTCGATGCCTAAAGTACACAATAAAACATTATTATCTATCAATCAACAAATCATCATTTTGTCATCAACAATTTCTTATCATATGACATAAATATACACCATCATAATTTCTATTATCATCCTATAAAAGTGGCCACAAATCACCACAAAATTTGATAACACTAATGACCATTTGGCTTCAAGAACAACTAAAATTCCTCACTGATTGTCACAAATCACACATCATATCATTTCCTTGTATTCATCGTGCAAGCTATAACTAAATTTTTTTTTATGTACTCATAAAAAAATCACGTAGTTCTTCTACATATAAATTGATAATTAAGTGGTTGTAACATCTACAACTTCGTATGCCCTGCTACATCATCACAATCTGTTCAAATCTTAATAGGTTACATACACACATAGTTCCAACCCAATAACTAATAACATTTCCAACCATCATATCATTACAACTACCATACTTACATACGAACTGTTTCTAAATCTGTTAAAAAATATTTTTTTCTATTATTTTTGGTTTCATACATTCGAGCTAGAGAGCCAATGATTTCTGCCACCATGACATGTAACCTCACACACTGAATAATGCATGATATGCCAATGTTTGAACTATGAAGACTTTCAAAGGTTTATAACCATGCTCTGATACCACTTTGACACGACCCGTCCCGAATCACCCTAGTGGACCCGAAATGTGACGTACACCGATGATAGATGTCGACTAGATGTCAAATCTATCACCAAGGCTGACTATGAGTTATTTCAAGATATGTAACAAAATCAAATGCTTATGTAAGACATAATGCGATGGGCCCAAAATATTTACTTCGTGATTCATCAATATGAGTTATAATATTGAACATGTCGTGTGACTCTTATTTGGAAATCATTAGGCTCTTCCAGCTAAAAATAATCAATTTCCACTTGTAGGAAAATTACGAGAAAATATATGAGTTGATAGCTCAGTGAGTGGAGAAGTTCGAAAATAAATATACTTTTTCAATTTTACATTTTCATCGAAAATCAAATTCATATCATTTGATAATTCACAAGATAACATCATGTAATTATAGCCAAGAGTGAAATATTCACATAAAGTCATAAAATAATCTTAAAATCATGATATAAACATCAGCCGATAACCATGCTATAATCTCATCACATCAAACATGCTGAAAAATCCACCAAAAATGTACCCTTTAACTGAAATATATAATCTGCTCCTCGGGCTAAGAACTTTCGCCACAAGCTTGGGCCCCTCCGTGAATGAAAGTCAATTTCAAAGACCTCTCATGATCAATTCTAGAACACGGCCAAGGCCCCTCAGTGAACCATATGTACATGGTCGAAACCCCTTCATCCCCAGTCCAAGACCACTCAGTGTAGTATAGAACACGGTCAAGGCCTCTCATTGAACTAGAAGAAATATATAATCATGGGTAGAACTTTCGCCACAGGCTTGGGCCCCTCCGTGAATGAAAGTCAATTTCAAATACCTCTCATGATCAATTCTAGAACACGGTCAAGGCCCCTCAGTGAACCATATGTACATGGTCGAAACCCCTTCATCCCCAGTCCAAGACCACTCAGTGTAGTATAGAACACGGTCAAGGCCCCTCATTGAACTAGAAGAAATATATAATCATGGGTACTTTTCTGGTCGATCCCAAAATTATATCTCATATTTCGATTCACAATGTAATGTATACAATCTTTGAAATCCCACATGTATCATAATAAAAGATGTTTCCATAATAACCATGTAATTCGAATACATAATTGCATATAATTGCACATACTTTAACAATATACTTAATTTATAAATATTTCAAAAATATTTATATTTTTTCACTCACAGTACTATGTTCGCAAAATCAATCCGATTGGTAAGCTGTTCTAATGTTAGTATTGTCGCCTGAAATACGATATAATTTTTAAATAAACAATTAATTATTTAAAATAATTTCAATAATTAAATAGGCGATACCCAAACTTAATCATTTCACGTTTAAGCGATTTCTATAGTCTCTTTAATCACTAAAACTAGTTTTTCTTTCACTTTACTTAATTTCATGGTCTATTATACTTAACCCCTTCAACAAAATTGAATTTAGTGTAAAAATCTAACAACTATAAAATTAAACATAATTTGACAATAAGTAACTTTTTAGTTACCTTTTAAAATTGAGGAATTCAAGTTTAATATTAGAGATCACTTATTTTTAGACCACCTCGTTGAAATTTCCTATTTTTTTTTTCTCTTCTTCTTCCTCTTCCTTATTCTCTCTCTCTCTCTCTCTCTCTCTCTCTCTCTCTCTCTCTCTGGTACGTTTCTTGTTGGGTGTGTGTTGTGTGCCTTATTATTATTATTATTATTATTATTATTATAATGGGTTTGTTTAATGTGAGTTGGATTGATATATCCAATTCACCGCATCACTGTTTTGCCTTTTTTTTTTTTTTTTTTTTTATAAATTAATGCATTACAAAAACAATTCTATATTAGACTACAACATCATTTATGCGGTGAACCTATTCATAGTTAAGTTTGCAAATGATGGTAATTTAAAAAACTCTGACATAACGATTGGAAGAGTCAATTTTAGGTGATAAACAGTGATAGGAAATGAGTTTCTTTAATTAGGACTTGTTTGCCAAAACTTACCTTTCGAAGACATTTACGTCAAATCATTATTCGAGATGAATTAGTATGCTGTTCTAGATTTATGGAGCATCAATTCAACTATTCAAAATGAGGAAGGTAGCAAGAGATACCTTATTTAATTTATTGTGTTTTACTGTTGGAACATTGTAAATGAAAAATGAATTAATATGTCTCATTTGAATTAGTGAATTGTGGAAGAATAAGGTATCTTTATTCAAATACTCATATCATTATCGTTTATATTGCAGTTGAATAATCTGAGTTGAAAAATGAATGGTGATTGTAAACTATTCAGCAAATAAAAATTGCAATTGTTGCACAGAACTCATAGTTTATCTTGTATCCATCTCTGTATATAGCTTTTTGGATATGAAGTTCGTTTGAAAATTCAGTTATTCATGATTTCGTCAAATCTAGAGGGAATACATACAACAGAATCAGCATATAGCCATGCGTGTAGAGATTGGCTCACATTGATCTTGTGGTTGATGAAAACCCAAGACTCGAAGAACTCAATTGTTCCAGTAGAAGCAACAGTTTTCAACATAGAGTTGGGGTCTAGATTTGCTTTTACATCCAAATTTCTCCACACTTGAACTGGAGTTTCACGGAACTACACCATGCTTGTTTATTATTTTGTGATAATAAATAGAAAGCCAGTGATATTAAGAAGTGTAGACCACCCAAATACTTTCCAGAAATATATTGAATGCCACCAAATATCGCACATAATGATTAAAAGAATTGAGTTTGGATAACGAAACGTGATGGGAAACGAGTGTTGCTTTGGGGAGGACTTGTTTTCTAAAGAGAAATTTCAAACACCTTTTCATCATACAATTCACCATCATGAATTTGTGTGCTGTTTCTGGGTGTCACAATGAGCATCACCTCCCACTTCTTAGAAAACAAGATTGCAAGATATGTCGTGATGCTTGTACTAGCAAAAATAGGAAGTTCTGTGACATGCCTTGTATAAGAATTATCTTCTATTGTTACGAGAATCTAAAACTTATTATTTCATTTGCTATGTTGTACCATGGAATATGGTAAACAAAAAATAAATTATTGTGATTCCTATGAATGAGTGCATTTTTTATGGGTGATGATTATACCTCCCAAAAATGGAGAGATAGCATTTCAAATTAAGTTCATTCTCGTAAACGTATTTTTATTTTGGATATTGCTGTTGTATTAATTGGTACAAAAGATGAGAGCTGGTTATCATCAGTTATTTAGAAAATGAATTTAGAGTTGTTGCCAAGAATTCACAGTACCTCTCCTATGTTTCTCTTTTACTTCTAATTGATATTAAGTATATATTTTTTCAGTAAGTGATGAAGAATCTAAAAATTATATTATGCAAGAAGTCTTCAAAACAAAAGGCCATATGATCCAAGATTATGCACCTATCGTGCGCAAATTGATCTAAAGCGTGCAGAAAACTAAATTGGCATGAAGTCAATAGAAACTCATACAAAAATCTACTCTATACATATAATTGGGGTTTATATTGACTTGCATAACCTTATTTTTCGAAATAAAAAATTTTATTTGTCAAAATATTTTGAGATGGATTAACTTGTACAGAAAGGTAGAATAAATCAGATTAAATTTTTTTAATATAAAAATAATACTAATCTAAATAAAACACAAGGAAAAAAAAAATTAAAATTTTGAAAAAGAGAGACAAAAGAAAAAAAAATATTTGTTTAATTATAGGAGATAAACAAATATATTTTTTCAGTTATACGAGATAAGTATCATTATACTTTTCAAGTACATCCTACAATGTAAGGGCAATTGACTCAAAATACGAGAAAATAGAAAAAAGTATTTTCTATGGTGGAAAAAAATAGAAACAAACAAACAAACAAAAGGACTATACATCCTACAATTTAAGGGCAATTTTCCTATAAATGGTGGAATTATTTTCAAGTACCTAGAGATCAAGACAACGATTTGGCACTTATATCAAGGTCATCTACGAACCTCCTATAAAGACTCTTGTTTGTGGTTTTGGAGACTAATAAAATGATGCTTGGCTTATTTAGATATTTGCAAATATGATTTGTTTATTGAGAGAGTTTCAACTTGATCAATAAACGTATAGAGACAGGCATATTGGATCATAATGATCAATTAGCAGTTATTGTAATTTTATGAATCTACATGTATAATCGTGCATCATATGATAAAATGTTGTCAACTGCTCAATTTTAATATGCAATATATGATTACTTTTCAGCAAAATATATCTTAGTCAATTTTCAATTATTCTAAAACAAAATCAACTTACTAGGAAAAATTATATGAATTAAAAACATAATTTGATTTTTGTGCTTATTGTGTACAAACTTGATTTTGTGATTGAGGTGGTGTCTCAAGGAACATACTGAGAATCCTGGCAACTCCAAGAGAGTTGTGTATGATAAGGGGATAACTGTTGACTATTACATTTTGACATCAATGCCAAATGTAGAATTTAATTTTTAAAATTTTTAATAAGCAAAATAGTTCTATTCAACTAGAAAGTATTAAGTTCCAATTAATTTTATAAACCATGCATAAAAGAATTATTTAGATACCAAGTTTTTATTAAAAAAATATATATATTTGTCTAATCATATGATTTTACAGCATAAAATAAAAGAGATGCACATAAAACTTACTTAAAATTCTTTGCAGTGATTCTACTCTGTACTTTTCTATTTATATACCTACAATATTAAGGAGTCAACTCTTGTATTTCGAATGGATATCAACTGTCGACAACACTGACTCGAACAATTTACATTAATTTTTCTTATTCTCAACGTTCCAACGAAGTAAAACTACATACGAAAATAATATGATTCAACAATAATAGGAGATAATTCTTATATTATGTATGTTAGGGAACTTCCTATTTTCTCAAGACAAGCATCATGATATATCTCGCAATCTTCCTTGCTTTGTAGAGTGAATTGATGAAATTTTCAACATCTAGGATGGCTTGCAAATTAATTATCATTAGTTCTTTGACGTAAAGGTCTTCATGGTATGGTTAGCAAACAAGTTCTCGAAAAATAATGCATTTTTCCCCATCACTATTAGTGACCGAAACTTGACTCTTCTAATCATTATGTGAGATATTGGGGAGGCACACAAGATGTGAAACGTAAATGTGATTTGTGGGTCAATAAATCATAGCCCTTAGCAGTATACAAAATAGCAAAGATGGAAAAACCTGGAGATGTGAAACTGTGGAACCCCCAACTCAGTTGTATTATATCATTTCGCATATTTAATGCACGGATGTCAGAATGTCCAATAAATAGAGAACCTTTGGAACTATTTCGGAAGCATTTGCAGTCAATCATAATTTTTCCATCAGCTTAAAAGTTTTCCAAGTGCGCCGCCCAAGGAATGTGTAGCCAAATTCAATCTCTGTGAATAGATCTATTTTCTTTAAACATTTAAAATCTTCTACAAACTCAAATAAATCCATTTTTACTACATAAGAAAGTGATCAGAGTTGATAGCAAAAGGTTGCGGGTATGTTCACGGACAATGAACAACATATATTATCAGCACCTCCATGCATGTCTCAATGCAATGTTACCAGGGCACTGAATACATAGAGATAGAATGTGACTGCACCATTACCAGGGCAATGATTTGGAAACCAAGAGATTCAGTTGAAGGAAAACTTTAATTGGTTGCAAATGCTTCGAAAATAGTTCTAAAGGTTTTCTCTAAGTTCAAATTAACATGCTTATCTTGTTTTTATAGGCGTGCATTAAATGTGCGATTGTTATAACACCACCGAGTTGGGTTTTATATGTTTATATCTCCTAGGCTTTCTTGTCGATAATTTGCAGCCAAGGACTATTTTGATTCTCAAATCACAATTAATTACAAGTGTACAAGATGAACAATTTAATCGATGGAGTTAATATCATATCGTAATTTCTTTTTCTTTAACTTATAAGAATTGTTTTTATTATTGTAGGTAGTTTATGATTGAAGGATGTTATGATTACCCAAAACCTCCACCAAATCGAGATTTATGTTTATTCTAGCAAATGTCCTTGTTTCTTTATTGTTAGAGATATTTTCACACGAACTAAGAATTCTATCTTAGACTACGACATCATTTTGGCAGTGAACCAACCCCTAGTTCAGTTTGCAGATTATGCTAGAAAAATCGTCACACGTAACAATTGGAAAACTCAAGTTTAGGTCACTAATATTGATTTGGAATGAGTTTCTTTGAGTGTTTTCTAAACATAACTTTTAAAGACCTTTACAACAAATCTTTCTTTGTGATGAATTTGAATGATGTTCTAATTGTCTTACAGAGCATCAATTCACTCTTCAAAGAAAGGAAGGTTGGTTTATTGTTTTATACCGTTGCAATGTTGTAAATGAAAAAACAATTACAAACACAAATTTTATTGCAAAAGTTCAATGTTTCCTACCTAGAGTTGGGGTTTAGATTGTTTTTTACATGTAAATTACTCTAAACAAGAAGTAGACAGATGGCTAGAGCACCAAATACTTTCTGCACGCACTTTTGTGCAACCCAAATATCGTACTAACTAATACTGAAATAAAGTTTCGGTCACTAATTGAGATGGGACAAGAGTGTTGTTGTGTTGAGAAATTGTTGTTAAATATACTTTTCCATGACCTTTACATCAAACAAGTCATGAATTTGCACCCTATTCTTTTGAACCATTCGAATATTATAAACAAAAAATCAATTATTGTGCTTCCTTTGAATGAGTGAATTTTGGATTGGTGATGAATGAACATACTGAAAAAGGAGAGGTAGAATTTCATATTAACATCGTTCTTGTAGGCAACTCATTATTATTGATATTGCAGTTGTATAAATAGGGTCCAAAATTGAGAGGTTATCATTAAATATTGGCAACAAAGAATTCTACGTCTGCCTCCTATTTATCTCTTTTATTTCTCATGTGATACCAAGATCACTTAAGTATATATTTTTCAGTAAATAATGAAGTATCTAAAATTCTATTATGCAAGAAGCTATCAAATCAAATGGCCATAGGACACGTGATTGTGCATATACTCGTGTGTACACTCATCACACACACATTGATCTAAAGGGAGAAGAAAGCCATACACTAGGACTTAATCATTCTAGCAGTAGGAAGAACTCAATAAAAACTCATAACCAAATTTTATTATAAAAGATCAATCTTTTGTTAAAACTACTCTACATAAAGTTGGGGTTTATATTGACTTATCATTTCGAAAATTATGGTCCCCCATGTTTCAATAGTGCAGAATTCACATGCCCACGGTATAATGAAAATGATGATCCCCATGCATACATAGTTCAGGATGCAGTGTGGCGTCATTAGTTCATTTATACTTTTATGCTGTTGGAATGTAGAAGACGAAAAAAATTAATATACATTGTTTGAAGAGCTGAACGTGTTATTCATTTATAATATTATGATGTTGCAATTTTGATATGGAAATATAAATTAATAGAAATATAAGAATTAGTGCTGGATAATATTATTTCATTTATTCTTTTGTGCCATTGGAATGCAAAAAAGGAAAAATAAATAAATGTGCAGTGCTTGAATTTGTGTTGAATCTTGTTATACATTTATTGATTTATGTCATTGAAATGTCGAAAATGAGAAAAATCTAAACAAATTGTTTGAGTTACTATTGTCAATGAGTGGCGATGTACATTCCAAAACATGAGAGTTAACTGCTCGGCATTGTAGGTATATAAATAGGTTCAGAGTAATAATGGTTGTCATCAAATTATTAGACAAACATGAAGTAGAATTGTTGCAAAGAATTCAAAATATTTTTTAAGTGCGTCTCTTTTATTTACACTGTAAAAGCATATGTTTAGTCAAATATATTTCTGTTTCAATAAAATCTAGTGTCTAAACAATTATTATATGCGAGTTGTGTAAAATGAGTTGGAACTCAATGATATCTTTTTGAAGAAAACTATTTTTTTTATTAAAAATTTTAAAATCTTCTACGTAGACAAAGACAAATAAAAGTATTTTTATGACGTAGGAAAATTATTGGAGTTGAAAGCAAACGGTTTCAGGTAGGTTCACTCATAAGGAGTTGGCTAGTTTTCATTTATTGTTTCACAAAAGAGAATATGGTTGCACAGTTACCACGTCGATGCACTTGGAAACCTAGAGTTTTAGCTGATGGAAAACTTGGGATTGAATGCAAATGCTTCCAAAACAGCCGTAAAGGTTCTCTCCAAATTCAAATTAACGTGCTTATTTTAATTTTATAGGCCTGCATTAAATGGGTGAATTGTTATAATACCATTGAGTCGGGTTTCAAAGTTTTATATCTCCTGGGTTTTTTCTACCTTGCTAATTCGAACACATTAAGGACTATTTTTTTCTAGATTCTCAAATAACAATGAATTATACACTTTCTAGATAAACAATTTAATTGATAAAGTTAATATCATATAATAAATATTTTTATTTAAACTTAGAATTGTTTTTATTGTTGTAGGTATTTTACAAATGAAGAATGTTATGATTACCGAAAACAACCCCCAAATCAAGAATTTATGTTTTTCTAGTATGTGTCCTCGATTCTTTATTGATTAGAGATATTTACATAAGAACAAATAATTCTATCGTTTACTACGACATCAATTTGACCTTGAACCTGTCCCTAGTTCAGTTTGTAAATGATTCTTGAAAAATCATCACACGTAACAATAGGAAGAAACAAGTTTTGATCACTAATAGTTACAGAAATGAGTTTCTTTGAGGATTACTTGTTTGCTAAACATATCTTTCCAAAATCTTTATGTCAAATCGGTCTTCATGATAAAATTGTACGCTGTTCCGGATGTGTAATACAGAATCAATTCACTCTTTGAAGTAAGGAAGTTAGCAAGATATAACTTAATTCATTTATTTTACTATACTGTTGGAACATCATAAATGAAAAATCAATTAATGTGCTTCCTTTGAATTAGTGAATTTTGGATGAATGGTGATTATAAATACCAAAAAGGAGAGGTGGCATTTCAAAGTAACTGTTTTCTCATGCACATGTCAGTGTTCTTGATATTCCAGTGGTATAAATTGAGTCCAAAAATGAATGGTTATTAACTCAATCGTTCTAGTAGTAGCAATAGATCAATAGTAATCTGAGCTTAAAGTTTATTGCAAAAGTTTAATTTTTCCTGCCTAAAGTTAGGGTTTAATCAGTGGGAAGATGGGGATATTAAGTGTAGACCACCATCACTAAAATATCGCAGTAACGAGTACAGGTATAAAATTTTGGCCACTAATTCCGATGGGAAAAGTGTATTGCTATGTTGAGGAATTGATGCTAAAGATACTTTTCCAAGACCTTTACATCAAAAAAATTCATCGTCCTGAATTTGCACGCTGTTCAAGATGTCATAAAGAGCATCAGTTCACTCTTCAAAGTAAGGAGGATTGCATGATATACCATGATGCTTGGCCTAGAATGTAATGCCGCCAAATTCTTGTAACTCGATGCGTTACCAAATATGAGTTCTTTAATGTTAACTGTTAAAAATGCGTTATTAAGAAAAGTGTTTTAAGTTTGGATTAATTAATAAATTTTGGGAAAAAATGGGGTAAAGTCAAATAAATAGTCTTCTTCAAAATAAATCTACCTACTATGACTATTAACAATTTTTATATTATGGACTCAGAAAAAAAACATGATTTGCAATGAGTTTTAGGAAATTTCAGCAAGGTAAAACAGTTTTGCTCCGATTGCATAGTAAGGTACAAAGATTATTTGACCTAGCAAATCTCGACCAAAATTTATGTAGATTTATTAGAGAGTAAAACTCAAATAAGTGCATCATATCAAAATTTGGGATCTCGACGACAAAGCCATGGGTTTAATAAAAAATGGTCGATACATTTTCGAAAAGTACTTATGGTCCCAAAACGGACACCGTGTGCAAAAGTTACGCTCAATTCTTCGAACGCCGACGATCCAAATATGCAAGTGCCCATTCCTCAAAAATTGGCCAAAATTCCTCATATGTCACGATGAAGCCGTGAGTACATTCCAAAACGGTCACTACATTTTCAAAAAGTACTTATTGGCCCAAAACGGACATCGTGTGCAAAAGTTACGCTCAATTTTTCGAACGCTAACAATCCAAATACGCAAGTGCTCGTTTCTCGAAAAAAGGCCAAAATTCCTCATACGTCATGATGAAGCTGTGAGTACAATCCAAAACGGTTGCTACATTTTCAAAAAGTACTCATGGGCCCAAAACGGACCCCATGTGCAAACGTTACGCTCAATTCTTCGAACGCCGACAATCCAAATATGCAAGTGCTCATTCTTCGAAGAATGGACAAAATCCCAATTACGTCACAACGAAGTCGTGAGTTCAATCCCAAACGGTTGCGACATTTCCGAAAAGTACTTATGGGCCCAAAACGGATACCATGTGCAAAAGTTATGCTCAATTCTTCGAACGCAGACAATCCAAACATGCATGTGCCCATTCCTAAAAAAATGGCCAAAATTCCTCATACGTCACGATGAAACCATGAGTTTAATCCAAAACGGTCGCTACATTTTCGAAAAGTACTTATGGGCCAAAAAGGGTCACCGTCTACAAAAGTTACACTCAATTCTTCGAACGCCGACAATCTAAATATGCAAGTGCTCATTCGTCAAAAATGGGCGAAATCCCTCATACGTCACGATGAAGCCATGAGTTCAATCAATAACGGTCACTATATTTCCAAAAAGTACTTATGGCCTAAAACGGACACCGTGTGCAAAAGTTACGCTCAATTCTTCTAACGCCAACAATCCAAATATGCAAGTGCTTGTTCTTCGATAAACGGCCAAAATCCCTCATACGTCATGACAAAGCCATCAAATCAATCCAGAATGGTCGATACATTTTTGAAATGTACTTACGGGCCCAAAACGGATACAGTTTGCAAAAGTTATGCTCAATTCTTCGAACACCGACAATCCAAACGTTCCAAATATGCAAGTGCTCATTGTTTGACAAATGGCCAAAATCCACCATACGTCATGACGAAGCCATGGGTTTAATCAAACAGGCTAGACCGCATTCCCAAATCTGACCCATCACAGTTTACTAAAAATGCTATGACAAAATTCAACGGGACTCCTATTGACATGTTTTCAGTTCTATATGATAGATAACTCATAAAGGGTTGTTTCTATTAAAATCATGTTAAAATTTTAAATATATTGACGGTAGTAAATTTTAAAAATAATGGCATAATGCTGAAAATCATGAAATGTATGTTTAAATGTTAAAATTAACCATTTTAAAATATAAACTTAGAAGTATAAATCTTTGAACACGTACACTAAGGGATCTTGACCTAAAAAAGCAGTACTTTAAAACTGGACATAAAGGAATCGATTCCTCAAAAATAAAACATGTCATCCATGCTGAGCCACCTCATGATCTCCGATTACTCTAAAAATGTTAGATTGGAAGTAGCATTTCAAAGAAATACTCAGTAGGCTACATATGCTATACAAACTTAATAATCATGCATCTAATCATATATTTTCTCATATTGCCTTCATAAATAAGTAAATCGATGATCCAACAATTTACTTAAAGTTCCGATAAACTTCTGTGACCACTAGTTAAACATATAATTTTCGTTACATTAACATTTAAGAAGAACAATTAAAGGTGCTTCAAATACTTCATGAGCAACATAATGAATTAACGAACATTAACAAATAAAAATTAAAATCATATAATGATCAACTTAGTGTAGGGAGCCCAACTTAGTTTGTGATGATATGGTAGTGATTACGTTGCACCGGATTCCTCTACAAATTTTAAACGTAAAAATGCTTTCTGCGCTTGTGTGTCTGCTGTGTGTGCATGCATTTGTATTCTATGTGTATCATGTGATACATGTGTATAAAATAACCTATAACCTGGTATCTCTTTGGATTAATGTGTAATTAGAGTCCTGAACAGTGTAACATATAGAGATTTGATAATATTAAACAGATGGTTTTTCCTAGTCAAACATTCCAACTAACAAGAAAATTGGCTGCAAAAATGATCAATTGGTTAATAGGATTACAAAGAATTCAAATGGAAATCAGTTAAATCAAATCTCAAATAGCTTTCATCCTAATCGAAAAAATATCAAATTCCATTTATCACACTTAGCTGCCAAAAATATGTTAAATGCTTAGTTTGCTTTTATTAAATATGCGATTTATCTTCATGGGCCTAACTCATCTGAAATATCTTTTTTTGAGGCCAAATATTAATAGGGAAATTCTCGCTTAATTAGTACTTGATTAACTGACCCAAAAAAATATTGACAGCAATAACTTATTTTAAAATTAGTCCCTCAATATCTCAAAATTAACAAAACTTGCCAAAATAAAATAAGCGAAATTTTATTTTGGTCGCTACATAGAAAAATTTGGAGGTTCTTCGACCTAGACCTATTGTCAAATCGTTCTTCGTGATGAATTTGTATGCTGTCCTAAATTTCTTAGACAGCGTCAATTCTCTGTTGGAAAGAAGGTTGCAAGATATACCTGATTTAATTTCTTGTGTTATACTGTTGTAACATTGTAAATGAAAACTCAATTAATATGCTTCATTCGAAATTGTGGATGAATGAATTCGTCAAACTAAAGGACATAAAATCAGCATGTAGTCGTGCGAGCACAAATGTTACTCACATTGATCTTATGGGTTATGAAGTCCAAGACTAGAAGAACTGAATTGTTCCAGTAGCGGCAACAGACAAATAGAAAATTCAATGAACCCAAATTTTATTGCAGAAGTACAATTTTTTCTACATAGAGGTGGGGTTTAGATTAACTTTTACATGCAAATTACCACAATCGAAGTGGAGTTTCACAGAATTACACCATGCTTGTCTATTATTTTGGTATAATAAATTGAAAGATGGAGATACAAAAAAGTATCAACCAGGCAAATACTTTCAACATGTATCTTATTTGTCACTCAAATATTGCACGTAATGATTAAAGGAGTAAAGTTTGGATCACTGAGTGATAAAAAACGAGTATTGCTTTGTGGAGGAATTGTTATCTAAAGAGAAATCCAAAACACCTTTACTTCAAACATTTCACCATCACAAATGTGTGCTGTTCTATAGGTCACAATGAGCATCAATTCACAGTTCAAAGAAAACACGATTGCACAATATATCATGATGCTCATACTATAAAAATAAGTTCTCCAACGTGCTTTATATAAGAATTATATTCTATTGTTACGAGAATCTAATTAATCTTATTATTCAGTTTAAAGTGTTGTACCAATCCAACATTGTAAACAAAAAATCAATTACTGCGGTTCCTATGAATTACTGAATTTTGGATAGATGGTCAATATACTTACCAAAAAAGAAGAGTAGCATTTCATTAATTTCATTCTCATTGACATATCGTTATCGTGGATATTGCTATTGTTGGGAATCGACTTATACATGCACAGCGGAATTTAAAATAATTTTCGATTCCTATCAAGAATCGCCTTTGTGTTTAGATAGAAATTGTGATAAGATTGTACCTTTTTAGATCTGCAATCTTTTTGCTTTTCTTTTCATTCCATCAACCTTGATTCGCCACCATAGCTGTCCAATTGTCCAGCCTCCAACGATGATCCACACAGAGAATAAGATTGCAGCTTCTAGGGTTTTCTCTTGTGCCAGCAAGAATAATGAAAACCATATGAACCTCAAACCCTAGTTATGTATTTATATAAACCCAAACAGGCTTGGCTCGGTTCGGTCCAATAATTAATTAATCCAATTAATTAAACCCGGTCCGTGAATTAATTAATCCAATTAATTAATTCGAAAATATAAATAACAAATCCAATTAATTAATTTATCCAACGATTGTTAAATTAACCAATTGACAATTTGCAATCTTCCAATTCTCTTTTGTATGTGACTCATTAGGTTCTCGACCACGATGCCTAACGACGTGAAATATTATTTTGATCTAATCAAAATTGATAAAGTAAAACACCTTTTTAATTTATCGTCAATTCACATTCGCTGTCCCTGATTGACATCTAGCAATGTGTCAGGGCAATACATGTGACGGGAAATGTCACGTGGTATGACAAAACCAAATTCATTCGTTTATCGTGAAACTATAATCCCTTCGTCAATATGATCCGATCAATTATAAGATATGAAATTGTGTCAATCTCAATCATCGATCATATCTTTCACTCCACTATTAAGTCAATATAAGTCGAAAACTCCTTTTCGACTTATGAGTACACCTTGGTCAAGGATTTCATCATCGACTTAATTGAATGAAACGCAGATCATAATCTCCTATTATCTAAGAGTGATGAATCCTTTATTGATCAATCACAACCTTCATACGATTCTTGACATACCCGAACGATATCGTATTAGCGGCCCTTTTCAGAGCAACATCCAACACCGCCAAAGTATGACTGTCCTCATATAAGGTACTATGACGACCTCAAGTCAAAGGACCAATTCCTCCATCGAACGTTAGAGATTAACCACTGACACCCAGATAGTTATCCATGTGGAATCTCTCGACGGGTCTCCAATGTTTTGTTCTATAACAAAAACATCCACGTGTTCATTTAATTGTCACCATACTTTAACTTGTGAGATCAGCTACTTACTTCATAAGTAAGAAATGCCACACGTGATGGTCTATCCGTAATAGCAATATCCGTATCTCGTTATTACTTACGACCACGGATGATTTAAGATTCAATCAGATGTAATTTGTATCTTACAATCACAACTCATTGTGATTAACAAATTACAAATATTCAAATCTACGGACTCTATTATTTATTTAATTGTCTATTAATTAAATAATAGATCCGTCATTTAATTGCATTAATTACATATAAAAGTATTTATGTCCAAAGTTGATTGGTCCTAGGGCATAATACTTACAAACTCCCACTTGCACTATATCCAATCACTTATGTATCAAATATCATAAGTCTACATGATGATTATGTTTATACTACGACAACTCTTTGTCAGTGGATTTGCAATATTATTAAATGTGAAAATTTGCTCTTCTCTTTACGTCATTTCTATGTATTATCTCTTTGATGAGATTATATCGCCTTAATACATGTTTGGATCATTGATGAGACCTTAGTTCCTTTGCTTTCGCAATGGCTCTATTGTTATCACAACCACTCCAAGTTCATTTATGAACATCATGATCCATATTGCAACTCTTTGCTACTTCTGAAGTATCCATGTATTAGGTTTCTACTATTGAATCAACGTTTGCTTCACGTTTGGAACCTTTCCAACATACCACTTAAGAGTAAACCAGTTTCTCCATATGAAATCTTCTCAAGATTTCATCTATATAAATTGGGATGATTTAAACAATCTTCTAGATCTACCTCTATAGATCAAGTTGCTTATCCCATATCGTTTATAAATAAATCCTTTAACAACCATTATTTCAACGATTGAAACATAGGGATGTCGTTTTAGGAATACGAAAAATGCTCCCACTATCTTCTTGTAAACACACAATTCGTTTTCAAATTTGATAAAATCAAACACTTTGACTTTTCATCAAATCTAAGATTTCAGCTCCAAGAGACTTCTCTTAACCTATAGTCACGATATGCAACTGCTGCAAGCAAAACCCGAATGGACTTAAGCAAGGATACAGGAGAAGTATTTCACCAAGGTCAACATTTAACCTTTGCTTCTAGCATTGCTTTGTATATATGGATATTCATATCCATATCGACCTTTTCTTTTGTAAACTATTTACAAAAGCTTATGGGCTTTATTCCATTAGGAGGCTTGACCAAGGTCCAAACCTTGTTCACTTGCGTCGAGTTTCATCTCGAGTTTCATGGCCTCTTACTGTCTCTTTTAAGTCAACACTTAACTTTATTTTGTTGCAACTAGCAGGTTCATTATCCTGGATCACTGATTAATGATCATGGATTCGCACCTTCTTGAAGGTCGAATGAGCCTACTAGATTCACATAGAGCTGTCATGTCCTCAGGAGTCTTTACTTCCTGATTCAAGGTATGTCCCATATCAGATATGGGATCAAACTCAGATTTATCTACTTGGTTAACTATATTTGTGGACTTTTGAACTCTTTCAAAATTCTATTTTACTCCCACTGTCCTCTCCTAGAGTAAACATTTTCTCTAAGAAGACGATATGTGACGAAGACTTTCTTCATGATAATAGAATTTATATTCAATTGTCTCCTTTGAATATCTCACAAATATGTATTTATCGAATTTAGTCTCAAACTTATCCGATTTAAGGCGCTTCAAATAAGCGTCATGGCCCCAATCTTTCATATAAGATAAATTGGGACTATTGTCTTTCCATAACTAGTATGGAGTTCTGTTAACCAATTTAGATAGGACATGGTTTAGTGTGTTGCACACTGCAATTAATGCGTGACCTCAAAACAATTTTGACAAATTTGCATGGCTTGTTATTAATCGCATTATATGTAATAATTAACGATTTCTCCTTTTAGATTCACCACCTTACTGTAGTGCATATGAAGGAGTCCACTGCACGAGAATCTCATTCTCTCTTAGATAATCTAAATTTTATCTTTAAGATACCCTCACTTGATCGAATTTTAATGTGAAGGTATCTTTACCTCTTTGTTTCTCTAATTCTAGTGTGAATCCCTTGAACTTTTCAAGAGTTTCATGTTTGAGTTTTCATCAAGTATACTTGATCATTTATGAAATAAGAGAAACATTACCTAACATTGATTGATATGAATCCATATGCATCACTATGCATTAG
Source organism: Olea europaea var. sylvestris (assembly GCF_002742605.1). Classification (NCBI taxonomy): domain Eukaryota; kingdom Viridiplantae; phylum Streptophyta; class Magnoliopsida; order Lamiales; family Oleaceae; genus Olea; species Olea europaea. The sequence goes on along the minus strand of NC_036241.1, from coordinate 3,164,641 downwards.
ACCAGTAATTATGCTGACCTTTCTTCTTTTCAAGCAAAAGAAGATTTGGTTATTGTGCCAGACATGCATAATTTGTACTTGTCAAAATGAATTAATCTCAAGTATACATCTTTATGTAACTTTGGAATTATATTTCATCTAAATGACAAAGTCTGTCATGCCAGATTTTGGTAATAATTAGATTATAGTATTTATGCCTTATAATTTCTATACTTATTATAGAATCTTTAGTTATTAAAGAATATAAATGTCGTTTTATAATTTACCATAACCATTAGGATCTTTAACTAGATAAACAAGAACAACAATTGTCCTTAATATTAAAATAGTTCATGCCCGAACATGAAATTCATTTTAATGTTCCAGCCATAGTTGGCATAAAACGACATTTATCTAATTTCAATACTAAACCAAAAGGCAATGGTAAGAAGTATATTCATACAGGTAATGTTGCAACCTTTGCTCATCTCCAACGTGTATGTCAACTTCTCCCTTTCGCAGTGGTCTACTTTTTTTTAGTTTCTCCATATTTGTATAAATACGATATTTACACCTGGTATCATATACCTAAGAAACTCGTGAAGTAGACGTAAGTCATACAATATTCCTTCCAATGACCTTTCATTCTATAATGAGACCAAGGGTCATTAGATTTGGTATTTGTCCTTTCGCTTATACTGTCTTAACCATATTGGGTGCTTTTACAAAGCCCCTTTAAACTTCCTCTTAATATCTTTAAAGAAATCAATGGTTTGCCCACTACCAACTTCGATAAAGGGGTTAACAGTCCTAAGCATGTTAAGCAACTCAATATTTTTGCATTCGAGCTTATTCACGTTAAATTCATAATTAGTTGTGAATAGCTTTAGCTGACAGAGATTACAGGACCAAGTCACTACTTAGTTCATGGTTTATGATTGAATACAGTTGAGACATTTCTCAACGTCAATCATCTTCAGTATCTAAACATCGATTGAAGATTACTTTGTCATTTTGCACCTGTATAGTTGTTTGGAAGTCTCATATCCTTCCACACATGATTATTATCATACAACTCTTTGTAATGAAGAATTATGTGTTAACATCTATACTCTCAAGTTGCTTTTGTAACTCAGTGACATAGTTGCAAGTATCACATATGTTGCAGTACTATTATCATTACTGCGTTTACTATAGTAGCCATCTCTTCTTTAATCGAGTCATCAGCAGGTGTCTCTGGAAATGGCTACTCAAGGACGTGACCAATTTTCTCATGCATAAGAACAATTTTCAAATTGTAGTGTCAATTAAGAAAATATAGTTTGGTTGTTGGCATCTAGTATGCCATTCAAAACATATGGTTACTCAGATTCAATATAAATGTAAATGACGAAAAGGAAAAGAATAAAATATATAAAATGCATTAATTAATTTAACATGGACTTTTATTAAATTAATTATACTCCCACTGTTTAAATAAAATTTATGACCCTCTCACATAAATTTATGGTGTCCATGCTTGACTCCCAGTGGGTTGGGATCCCATCTATTATATTAAGACCTTGAGTGTACTCAACAAGCCCTAATATAATATTTGGGTAGATACTGTTATCAATTGTATCTCCATACAACTCTCAGATCATTAAGCTGACAATTCTTTGTTTTCACACATCTTATGTGTTAGCTTAACATGCCTCTAAAATTTATCTCCTTGAGTGTACTCAACAAAAGATAAATTTTAGTTAAGTCAAACCCATCATTCAGAAATATCAAATATTTCATAATGTCAAGCATATCCCTAATGGACCAACCTTAAGTGTACTCAACAAGCTGAGACGATTTGGGACTCCGATTTTTCACTACAATGATGGAAGGCGATTACAAATGTAACTTAATATTTTATGGAGGGATTTTGCATTCATGAGTCTCATCAACAACAATACAATCATATATATATATATTATTATTATACATCAATTATGCAAATAAATATATATATAACATAATATAATAGTGTGGACGATAATGGACTTTTATTATCTAGTCTTCCCGAGCCATAAGGAAGACTAGTTGGTCAATTCGTAGGGGATATAGCATTGAACAGTGTCAATGCACCATCTCCATGGTCTCCACCTCTTCTTGTCTCTTCAATTAGTCCAATTCCAACATGTATCCTATACTAGTTGGCACACAGGCCTAAATGAAATTGGACTCGTAGGCCCATAGTTACAATAATAATAATGGACTTGCAGGTCCAAAATAATAACAATAATAACGGGCTCGCAGGCCCAAAACAATTAAGAGTTCGCAGGCCCATAAAATGACAAAATTAAAAATTAACCATTCAACACATCCATATGATCGAGTCCATAATCGTCCACTAATAATACATTCATCACATAAATGTATACCTACATAATATCTAATATTATATGCAAATAAGTTTTAAGTTTCTGGCAATTAAGTTGTCTAAACTCTTTTTAGACAAATGGATCGGAATAATTAAATAATTAATTAATCATATTAATCGATTATTTAATTAGCGGGAATATTTAATTAAAATCAAATTTTAATTAAATAACAAATTAGAGTCCAACTCTAATTCAACAATTATATGGCGGGATTATTTAATTAAAATCAAATTTTAATTAAATATCAAATTAGAGTCAAACTCTAATTTCAAAATGTAAGGCGGTTGAATTTAATTAAAATCAAATTTTAATTAAATGACAAAACTAGAGTCTAACTCTAATTCCAATATTTAAGGGCGAATGAATTTAATTAAAATCAAATTTCAATTAAATGGTAAAACTAGAGTCTAAACTCTAAATCTAAGATTTTAGGGCGAACATGTTTAATCCAAATCAAATTTTAATTAAACATTAAATTAGAGTTTAACCCTAATTTAAAGAAAAGTTTAGGGCGAAACAATTTAATTAAAATCAAATTTTAATTAAATATCAAATTAGAATCCAATTCTAATTTCAAGAATATATTCGGGTGAATAACCAATTAAAATCAAATTTTAATTAAGTATAAATTAAAGTTAAACTTTAATTTAAATTGAATTAATATTTTAATATAGGATAACACTCCTAAATAAAATAAAAATTCAATTGGATCAAAGTTTAATGTTTAAGTCAAAATCCAATTTTACGAAAATATAATGTCGTCAATTTTAAATAAGATTTTAATTTGGGTCAAAATTAGAAGTCTAGTGAAAATAGGTCAAAACCCATATAAAATAAAATTTAAAACCATTTTAAAATCTAAATTCAAATCCCCTTTTGAAATTTACATTTTGGCCCATTTTCAAATTAAACTCAAGACCTCTCAATTTCGCAAATTTCATGCAGGCCCTTCATATTTCGAAAATTTCAGAATAGGTCCTAGTTCAGAAATTGCAAAACTGACCCTTACTACTAAATTGCAGAGAAGGACCTCCAATTTCTCAAATTGCAGACATGCCCTTCCTTTTAAAATTACAACTTGACCCTTTAATTGCAGACAGGGTCCTACAATTACTTTAATTGCAGAGGAACCCCCGCCTCCACCCGATTTCTGAAAAACCCTAAACAAAATTTTTTATTTTTTATTTTCTTTTAGTTATTTGTTGTTGGCGCCGGCCGGCACTTAATGCCCCGCTCAGGCGGCTCCTGCCGCTACAGCAGCGTGAAAACGCTGCTCACACAACAGCGTTTTCGCGCTGCTGTGTAGGCAGCAGGGGCTGTTGCCTGGTGCAGCGGCGCCTGCTGCCGCTCCCAGCAGTGGCGACCATCGTCGCTGCGACGCACAGAGACGACTATCGCCGCTGCTTCTTCCACGAGCGGTGACAATCGCCGCTCTTCTTCCCGCCGGCAACAGTTGCCAATTTTCAGGTTTTTTTTTTTAATTTATTCTAAACAATTTTGAACACAAAAATAAATCTTCAATTGCTAGAAACAATAAAACATGAATAATGAACTTTTGATTTCAATGATATGCAAATCAATTTCTAACAAACACAACCCGGCTCTCATACCAATGTTGGGAATCGACTTATACATGCACAGCGGAATTTAAAATAATTTTCGATTCCCACCAAGAATCGCCTTTGTGTTTAGATAGAAATTGTGATAAGATTGTACCTTTTCAGATCTGCAATCTTTTTGCTTTTCTTTTCATTCCATCAACCTTGATTCGCCACCACAGCTGTCCAATTGTCTAGCCTCCAACGGTGATCCACACAGAGAATAAGATTGCAGCTTCTAGGATTTTCTCTTGTGTCAGCAAGAATAATGAAAATCATATGGACCTCAAACCCTAGTTATGAATTTATATAAACCCAAACAGGCTCGGCCCGGTCCGGTCCAATAATTAATTAATCCAATTAATTAAATCCGGTCCGTGAATTAATTAATCCAATTAATTAATTCGAAAATATAAATAACAAATCCAATTAATTAATTTATCCAACGATTGTTAAATTAACCAATTGACAATTTGCAATCTTCCAATTCTCTTTTGTATGTGACCCATTAGATTCCCGACCACAATGCCTAACGACGTGAAATATTATTTTGATCTAATCAAAATTGATAAATTAAAACACCCTTTTAATTTATCGTCAATTCACATTCACCGTCCCTGATTGACATCTAGCAATGTGTCAGGGCAATACATGTGACAGAAAATGTCACGTGGTATGACAAAACCAAATTCGTTCGTTTACCGTGAAACTATAATCCCTTCGTCAATATGATCCGATCAATTACGAGATATGGAATTGTGTCAATCTCAATCATCGATCATATCTTTCACTCCACTATTAAGTCAATATAAGTCGAAAACTCCTTTTCGACTTATGAGTACACCGTGGCCAAGGATTTCATCATCGACTTAATTGAATGAAACGCAGATCATAATCTCCTACTATCTAAGAGTGACGTATCATTTATTGATCAATCACAACCTTCATACGATTCTTGACGTACCCGAACGATATCGTATTAACGGCCCTTTTCAGAGTAACATCCAACATCGCCAAAGTATGACTGTCCTCATATAAGGTACTATGACGACCTCAAGTCAAAGGACCAATTCCACTATCGAACGTTAGAGATTAACCACTGACACTCAGATAGTTATCCATGTGGAATCTCTCGATGGGTCTCCAATGTTTTGTTTTATAACAAAAACATCCACGTGTTCATTTAAGTGTCACCACACTTTGACTTGTGAGATCAGCTACTTACTTCATAAGTAAGAAATACCACACGTGATGGTCTATCCGTAATAACGATATCCGTATCTCGTTATTACTTACAACCACGGATGTTTAAGATTCAATCAGATGTAATTTGTATCTTACAATCACAACTCATTGTGATTAACAAATTACAAATATTTGAATCTACGGACTCTATTATTTATTTAATTGTCTATTAATTAAATAATAGATCTGCCATTTAATTGCATTAATTACATATAAAAGTATTTATGTCCAAAGTTGATTGGACCTAGGGCATAATACTTACAGCTATTGTATAAATCAAGTCAAAAAATGAGGTTATCATCAGTTATTTGCAAATAAGAATTAGAGTTATTTGCCAAGAATTCAAGGTATGTCTCCTATCTGTCTCTTTTATTTCTATTGTGTTATAAAGATCGTCCAAGTATATATGTTTTCGGTGAGTCATGAAGTATCTAAAAATTCTATTATGCAAGAAGTAGTCAAATCAAGAATTGCAATAGAACACAAAACTCACATATTGATCTAAAGACAAATAAACTAGAACTCAATTGTTCTAAAAGTTGCAAGAATTGCAAAAGTTCAAATAATTTCACAATCTACACTGCATAGGGTTTGGGCTTTTATTGACTTGAATAACCTAACTTTATCGTTTTGAGAACTAAGATCCCCTGTGTATATATAGTTCATAATGCACAATGGCCACACGAAACTTACTATCCCCCATGTATACATTGTTCAGATTATGTCATTTATAGTTTTATGTCGTTGGAATGTCAAAAAGTGCAAAAAATTTTTGTACATTGTTTAATTTAGAATTCATTTATAATTTTCTGTTGTTGCAATTTTGAAATGGAAAAAAAATTAATATACAATGTTTGATTAAATGTTGAATGTTATTATGTCGTTTAATATTTTATGCTAATGGAATGATTAAAAGGAAAAATGTATTAATGTACACTGTTCGAATTTGACATTAAATCATATTATTTCATTCATTGTTTTATGTCATTGGAATGTCGAAAAGGAGAAAAAAAATTATCCAAATTGTTAGAGATAGTGTTGTTGATGAGTCATTATTGTAGGTATCTAGATAAGGTCGGAATGACAGTTGTCATCAAATTATTAGACAAATACAAAGTAGAATCGTTACAAAGAATTATATTGTAAAAGCATAAAATTTGTCCAATATATGTTTGATTCAATTAAAAACTTAGCATCTATACAAGTCTATTATGCAAGACCCTATCCAAAAATAAAAAAAGTCTATTATGCAAGGTTTTTGAAATTAATGAGAATTCAATGTTACTAATTGAATAGTACTATTTTTCTTTTCAAAAATCTAAAATCCTCTACAAAGACGAAGAAACTATTTTACAAAACGGGAAAGTAATTGAGGAGATAGCAAAAGGTTGCACTACGTTCATTCACAAGCAGTTGGCTAGTTTTGAGTGTTGAAGAAAACATAATACATAAAGATTGAATGTGGCTACACGGTTCCCAGAGACGCACTTGGAAGCCTAGAGTTTCAGTTGATGGAAAACTTGAGATCAACAGCAAATTTTCCCAAAATTATTCCAAAAAGGTTCTAGCTAAATTCAAATTACCATTCTTATCTTGTTTTTATAGGCGTGCATTAAATGTGCGAAGTGTTTTAATACCAAAGATTTGGGTTTCACCACTTTACATCTCCATGTTTTTCTTATTATAATATAATTTTACACAGCTAATTAAGCAATACTTTTTCTAGATTCATGATTAATTATAATTGTACATGATGAGCAATTTAATTGATGAAGTTAATCTCATATAATAATTTCTTTTACTTAAACTTAAAATTCACTTTTATTATTGTAGGTAGTTTGCGAAGGAAGGAAAATATGATTACACAAAACCTCAGCTAAATCGGGGATTTATTTTTTTTCTAGTACAGGTCCTTGTTTCTTTATTGATTAAGGATATTTCCACATAAACAGACCATTCTATCTTAGACTACAACATCATTTTGGCAGTGAACCTATCCCTATTGAAGTTTGCAAATGGAAGAGTCCAGTTTGGGTGACTAACAGTTATCGGAAACGAGTTTCTTTGATGAGAACTTGTTTGCTAAACATACCTTTCAAAGATCTTTATGTCAAATCATTCTTAATGATGAATTTGTATGTTGTTGTAGTCTTTTTATAGAGCATCAATTCAACTAATTGTGGAAAAATATATGAGCAGATAGTTCAGTGAGTGAAGAATTTTGCAAATAATTATACTTTTCCAAATTTACATTTTTATCGAAAACCGAGTTCGTAAGATGACATCATATAGTTATAGAAAAACGTGAGATATTCACATAAGGTGGTAAAATATCATCTCAAATCGTGATATGAACATAAGCTGGTAATCATGCTATAATCTCATCACATCAAATGTACTGAAAAAATCACCAAAAATGTACCCTCTGATTGAAATCTGTAATCTGCCTCTCGGGCTAAGAACGTTCACTACGGGCCTTTGGCCGGCCCCCTCCTTGAACGAAAACCGATCTCAAAGACTTTTTATAATCAATTCTAGAACATGTATAAGGCCTCTCTGTGAACTATATGTACACGATCAAGACCAATGTCAGGTCAAAACCCTCCGTGTAGGATAGAATACGGCCAAGGCCCCTCTGTGAACTAGAAGAAGTACATAATCATGGAAATTTTTTTGACCGATCTCAATATTACATGTCTCACATACCAAAACAAATATCAATATCACATGTCTCACCTCCCAAATCACAAACGTACTATAAAAAATCCTTGAAATTCCTTATGGATCATATTAAAAGAAATTTTCATCGTAATCACATAATAGAGCAAATAATTCACATAATTACACATACTTTTATAATATACTTAGTTTATAAATACTTTAAAAATATTTATATTTTTCTACTCACAGAATTATGTACACCAAAATTAACTCGAATGGTACGCTGTCCCGATGTCCGTATCGCCGTCTGAAATATAATATAATATAATATAACTTTTAAATCAAGAATTAACTATTTTAAGTAATCTCAATAATGAAATAGGCGATATCCAAACTTAATCATTTCACGTTTAGGTGATTTCTACAATCTCTTTAATAACTAAAACTAGTTTTTCTTTCACTTTACTCAATTTCATAGTTTATTATACTTAACATTTTCAATAAAATTGAATTTAGTCTAAAAATCTAACTATAAAATTAAACATAACTTGACAATAAGTAACTTTTTACATACCTTTCAAAATTGAAAAATCCAAGCATAATAGTATAGACCAATTATTTTCTAACAACTTGGCAAAAATTTTCTATTTTCTATTTTTTCTTCTTTCTTCTTCCTCTCTTTTTTTTCTTCTTTTCTTTCTCTTTTTCTTCCTTTCTCTTGGATCTTCTTCTCTGCCGTCTCTAATTTTTCTATACATATGTATGCAAATGAAAATTCAAGGCAATGGGATTAAAATTTGGACATTTGGACTCCACTAACTCATTTTTGCAAAGGAAGTCCTTATTCTTCAATTTAATATAACATCTAGTCCTTTACTTCCAATAATATATAAGTAGATCCATAAAATTAAGTTTTATCCATTTTAAACCTTGAACTATTTTTCATAATAAATTAAACCCCAATAAAATAATTTATTTCATTTAAATCCGTATTTGACATTGACTTTGACCAATTGAATTTTGGACTTTGACTAAATAATTTTCTTTACTTTGACTATGAGTGAGTGAGTTATAACAAGCATGATGTACCTCATTCAATTAATTGTATTTTACCGTTGGAACATTGTAGATGAAAAATCAATTAATATGCTTCATTTGAATTAGTGAACTGTGGAAGAATGATGATTATAAATACCAAAAAGGAGAGCTTGCATTTAATACACGTGTCATTAATGTTGATGTTGCAGTTGAATTAACTGAGTTTGAAAATGAAAAGTGATAGTAAACTATTGAGCAAATAAAAGTTACAGTTGCATGGAATTCATAGTTTATCTTGTATCTATCTCTGTTATTAGCTTTTGCATATGAAGTTCATTTGAAAATTCAATTATTCATTATTTCATCAAATCAAAAGGAATTACATACAACAGAATCATCACATAGCTTTGCGTGCACATATTTTCTCACATTGATATTGTGGGCGATGAAATCCCAAGACTAGAAGAACTCAATCGTTCCAGTAGCAGCAACAGCTACTACATGTTGGCGTGAGTTGTTAGAAATCTTTTACTGAAAACATAAATCATATATAATTGTATCATTTTAAGGGAATAGAATTAGGCAATTATGTGTAGAATCAATTAATTAGCTATAGATTTGTGATTATCCAAAATTAGGAGTTTTTTTTTCCTATATAAACTCTGTAACCCACCTATTGAATGTATGAATGAAAATTACCTCTTGTGTGTATTGTCACATGGTATCAGAGCAGGACACACGGTCCTGGTTCCTCTTCTCCAAGTTACCTGTAGCCCGGTTCTTGTGAACATTTTCACAAACACATGGAAGACCCCAACTTCATCACCGATCCCAACCAATCTTCACCTAATTCTGATGCTATACTTACAGATATTTCCACCAAAAATTCTGAAGCCTTAACCAAGACACACATATCAGCCCCACTCACTGAAAATTCGCCCCAGATTGGTATATTGATACAAAACTATGGCCTATGGTCCCAGGTTATGGAAATGTATATTTCCGGGAAAGATAAACTGGGTTACATTAATGGAGATACACCTCCACCCCTACCAACTGATCCCTCCTTCGAAAAATGGCGAACTGAGAATGCCATTGTCAAGGGATGGATTATCAATTCGTTGGACCCTGTTCTCATTGGCAATTTCTTTCGTTTCCACACTGCTAAGGAAGTTTGGGATGCTATTGCCACTACATACTTTGATGGGAATGATAAATCCCAAGTCTATGATCTTCGACGAAGGGTGAGTCGCCTCAAACAAGCAGGCGGATCTGTGGAGAAATATTACACTGAACTGCAGGGGTTGCGAAATTGACTTCCGTTGCCCAAATCCAATGAAGTGTGCCGCTGACATTCGCCACTTCAATAATTTGACCCAGGAAGACAGAGTTTACACCTTCCTTGATGGGCTCGATGAACGTCTCAATAGCATCCGTAGAATTTTGCAGATGGACCCGTTTCCTACATTTGAGCAGGCGTATGCGTACGTCCGTCGTGAGGCACTACGACAAGCAGTCATGGTTTCTACAGACTCCGACAATGTTCTTCCTGGAGCGATCTTGGCAACCAAAGGCGTGAAGATGGGATCATTTGCTGTTGCTGGAATAAATTCTTTAAAGGGAGACCCAAATAAAAGTAGAGGCCCAAATAAAGTGGGCCAAATAAGTTAAAGGGTTTGGATGAGGAAATTAAGTGTTCATACTATAGAAATAACAAGAACGCACGAGAAAACTGCTTTAAACTTAATGGATACCCCGATTGGTGGCATGAGTTGCAGGAAAAAAAGAACAAAAATGGGACGGGTACCAATAAGCGAATAGGCAAGGCGGCCGTGGCAACATCTGACTCTCAACTATCTTTGATTCCTAAAAATGATTATTTTCAGGATACCGACCCCTCATCAGAACCAGGTAATTTTGGTTCAGCTTGTGTTACATCCTCCAGTGACAAGAATAATAATTTATGGTTACTTGACTCCGGGGCAACTGACCATATGACTTATGATGAAAGAGATTTTATTCAAAGGACCTCACCTCGACGCAACAGGGTTGCGAATGCAAATGGAGTTATTTTCCCAGTCACCGGGGCTGGCTCTATATCTTTGTCTCCCTCTCTACATTTATCCCACACTTTACTTGTTCCATCACTCTTACATAAATTATTGTCTGTAAGCCAAGTGACGGCTGAATTAAATTGCGTGGTACTTATTTATCCAACCTTTTGTCTTCTTCAGGATATTCTCACCAAGGAGATACTTGGGCGTGGTACTAAGAGAAAGGGGTTATACTACATGGAGGATTTCAGTGTCGATCGCACTCATCATGTTCAAAGTAATGTGATAGAAAGACAGATTTGGATGTGGCATCGTCATCTTGGGCATCCATCATTCGGTTATTTAAAGCATTTATTACCTAGCCTTTTTTCGAATAAGGAAGTTTCTGATTTTAAATGTAATACCTACATTTTAGCGAAAAGTCAACGCACTTCTTATCAATCAGGCATGAATAAAAGTAGTATTCCTTTTTCCCTAGTACATTCTGATGTGTGGGGCCCTTCACCTATTGCTACAAGGTTTGGGGTTCGTTGGTTTTTTACATTTATTGATGACTGCACTCGCATGACCTGGCTCTATCTACTAAAAGATAAAGATGAAGTGTTCAAAGTATTTTAGTCATTCCATGCCATGATTCAAACTCAGTTCTCTGCCAAACTAAGAGTTCTTCGTTCCGATAATGGTGGTGAATTTATCAACCAATGGTTTTGCACTTACTTTGAACAACACGGTCTCATTCATGAGACGTCTTGCCCTCAAACCCCTCAACAAAACGGTGTTACTGAACGGAAAAATCGACATATTCTTGAAACTGCAAGAGTTCTCCTTCATGGAACCTATGTTCCAAACTGTTACTGGCCTGATGCAGTGTCCACAGCTGTATACTTACTCAATTGGATGCCCTCTAAAGTCTTAAATTTTAAGACTCCACTCCAGGTCCTATCATCCCATGTTGCTCTACCACCAACTCTAATGCTTTCTCCTTGAGTATTTGATTGTGTGGCCTATGTACATCTTCACAAGAATCAACAGACAAAACTTGACCCATGTGCTCTCCGATGTCTTTTTGTGGGATATGCTACACATCAAAAGGGCTATCAGTGCTATGATCCATCCTCCAAACAGACCTATGTAACTATGGATGTTACCTTCTCGGAGTCTGACACATTTTTTACTCCAACATCCAATTCTCCTCTTCAGGGGGAGACAAGGGATGAAGAGTTCAATTGGTCGAAGTTTGAGTGGTCAAATAATACTGAGATAGAGACAGCTTCGATAGATATTGACTTAAGGAATGATATGACTCAAGATCCGGAACCAACTGTAGAAGCTGAACCAAACTCCACCGAACCAGAGCCCCCTTTCTCTTCAGTATCTGCAGGCCCATCTCCTGAGAATATCTCTGAGGTAAGCACTCCTTCACATATAAGCAATTTAGATACTCCTGGTGGCTATAATTTACCTTTCAGGCATAATCGAGGCAAACCGCCAAGCAGAAACTCTCCAGACATTGAAAAATGAAGATCAAGATATCCAGTTGCCAACTATGTATCCACCACGAAGTTATCTGATCCACTGAAAGCTTTTGTACATGTTCTCTCTTCTAATCATGTTCCAACAGGAATTCAGGATGCCTTATCAGATTCCAAATGGACTCAGGCAATAAAAGATGAGATGGAGGCACTAGTAAAGAATAACACGTGGATACTAGTTCCATTACCTGAAGGAAAGAAGACAGTAGAATGCAGATGGGTATTTTTCATCAAACACAAGGCAGATGGATCCATTGAGCGGTACAAAGCAAGGCTAGTCGCGAAGGGGTATACACAGACATATGGGATAGACTACCAAGAGACGTTTTCACCAGTTGCTAAACTAAACACTGTTAGAATACTATTGTCCCTCGCTGCTAATCTTGACTGGCCACTACATCAGCTTGATGTGAAGAATGCATTTCTTCATGGCGACCTTGAAGAAGAAGTCTATATGGATCTCCCTCCGGGCTATACAGGGTCTTCACAAAATGTCGTGTGTAAATTGCAGCGAGCATTATATGGCTTGAAGCGGTCACCTCGAGCATGGTTCGGACGATTTAGTGTGGCAATGAAGAAATATGGGTTCAAACAGAGTGACTCAGACCATACACTCTTTCTTAAGCATAATGGAGGCAAAGTAACTGCATTGATAGTGTGTGTGGATGACATGATTATCACAGGGGATGGTAAAGAAGAGATATCCAGAATTCAGAAACAGCTAGCATCTGAGTTCGAGATAAAGAACTTGGGAGGCCTCAAGTATTTCCTGGGAATTGAAGTGGTTAGATCAAGACAAGGCATATTCCTATCCCAAAGAAAATATGTGCTAGACTTGCTGGCTGAGGTAGGGATGTTGGAATGTAAACCAGCAGATACTCCTACCACTCAAAACCTTAAGCTGAGTGAGTGTTCAGATCAAGTGCCAATGGATAAAGGGAGATATCAAAAATTAGTTGGCAAACTTATATACTTGTCTCATACTCGTCCAGATATTGCCTATGCCGTAAGTGTAGTTAGCCAGTTTATGCATAGCCCTAGCAAAGACCACATGGATGCTGTGACTCGAATACTTCGATATCTAAAGTCCTCACTAGGAAGGGGACTGATGTTTTCAAAGAATGATCAATTGAAAGTTGATGGCTATACAGATGCAGATTGGGCAGGGAACAGTTCAGATAGGAGGTCTACCTCAGGCTACTTCATGTTTGTAGGCGGTAATCTCGTTACATGGAGAAGTAAGAAGCAAAAAGTGGTATCATTATCGAGTGCTGAAGCGGAGTTTTGTGGAATGGCAAAAGGACTTTGTGAACTCCTCTGGATCAGAAAACTGCTCACTGAACTTGGCTTTGCTCCTATTACTGAGATGGATCTATACTGTGACAACAAAGCTGCCATTGCCATATCTCATGACTCGGTTCGACATGATAGAACAAAACATGTGGAAATAGATCGACACTTCATCAAGGAAAACTTGGTAGCAAAGACAATTCGTTTCCCTTTTGTAAAGTCCGAGGATCAACTAGCAGACATACTCACAAAGGCAGTTTCAAGCAAAGACTTTCACAACTCACTTGACAAGTTGGGCATCAGAGACCTGTATGCATCAACTTGAGGGGGAGTGTTGGCGTGAGTTGTTAGAAATATTTTTCTGGAAACATAAATCATATATAATTGTATCATTTTAAGGGAATAGAATTAGGGAATTATGTGTAGAATCAATTAACTAGCTGCAGATTTTGATTATCCAAAATTAGGAGTTTTTTTTTCCTATATAAACTCTGTAACCCACCTATTGAATGTATGAATGAAAATTACCTCTTGTGTGTATTGTGACACTACATAGAGCTGGGGTTTACTGAATTATACCACGCTTGTTTATTATTTAATGATAATAAATATAAAGGCGGGGATGTTAAATAGGGAAGACCACCGAATGAAATATTGTAAACAAAAAATAAAATATTGTCATTCCTATGAATGAGTAAATTTTGATTGGTGATGATTATACCTACAAAAAACGCAGAGATAACATATCAAATTAACTTCATTCTCGTAAAGGTATCATTATTTTGGAGATTGCTGTTGTATAAATTGGGTCTAAAGATGAGAGGTCATCATCATCAGTTATTTTGAAAATGAATTTAAAGTTGTTGCCAAGAAGTCAAGTACGTCTCCTATGTGGCTCGTTTATTTGTAATATGACATAAAGGATCGTCCAATTATATATTTTTCAGTAAGTGGTGAAGTATCTGAAAATTCTATTACACGAGAAGTTTTTGAAACGCGAGAAGTTTTTGAAACAGAAGGCCATAGGCTACAAGATTATGCACCTACTCGTGATTGAGTTAGAAGATAAGTAGATATTTGAGTAATTCAGGTAATGATTTGAATGGAATTGCAAAAAATTATTCAAGTTACTCGGAGCAAGTCTTATTTGTTGTAACAAATGTTACTCTGGTGGAAATTTTTCTAATTAATATGATGAATTGGAAACACATTTTATAGATTGATTGCCTGATCAATTCAATAATATATAAATTAGATTCGTTATCTTCATAACACATCTGATGCAGATGGCTTACAATCAATACATAGATCGCCGCCACCAATTTCTAGCTACTTTCAAATGTAAACATGAGGTTTACATGCCCCTTGATTACTACTATAAAATCTACTTAGACAAAATAATTAGAAAAACAATATTCATTAAATTTTTCTATGTCGTAAATGGTAAATTTATTAGGGTTTATAAGTAAATGACAATTATAACCTTACAACCCTGAAAATTATTACTGTTATATCCCTAATTCTACTCTATAAATATAGGACTTTGGTTCTTAGAGCATGTTTGGTAGAGATTTTAATCCAATTAACATCAGTTTTTTTTTAACCATTATTTCACTATTCCAGACGTCATTTTTGAATTCTTCTCTAGCTGGTAGGACCCACTTTATCTCTAACGGTTAAAAAATCAATTAACAAAATCCCTACCAAATACACACTTAATTTAACACACGCAAGTTCTCTCTATTCTCTCTCTTCTCTTCTCTCTTTTCATAACACATTATGAGTACGAAAGCTTAATTCTTTAATGTTTAGAGAAGGTAGTAATGTTTTTAAGCATAATCATCTATTATGTGTACCAAAATTAATTTGATAACAAATGAATTTCACATATACATCATATTATTTCTGCCGAAATACGTGACCTCAATTTTTGCCTACCAATTACTACAATTCCTTTTTTTCATGTGCTGCACCAATAAACTAATGAATTTACTGCATTTATTCCATGTTCCTGTTTGCATTGAATTCATATACTAATGCACTAACAAGACTGCAATTATTTCATGTTCCGTTAACACTAACCATTTCATGTACTAATGCAAAACAAAAATTATTTATGAAATCACGTGCATCTTTGGCATCTTTCTTTTTTACTAATACATGTTGGGAAAAGATTTATTCAAGTTTGTCAGCTTTTATATATGAAGTTTTTTTCTTAGTGCATGTTTGGTAATTTATATTCATGTTTGTATGGTCATTAATATTTTTAACCTGATTAAATAACTTTAAATATTGTATTATAAATTTTAAATTGATACTCTATCATGTTGTTGCTCCTAAAGTAGCACACTTTATGATTAATATTCCAAAAGAATATTAATGTAGATTTGTCTATTATAAATAGTTGGTTGATGCTCCTAAAATAACACAATATTATAATTGATATTCTTGAAAAATAATACTTACTATTGAAGAGCATAAATTATAATTTTCAATATTTCAAAAGAATATTGGCATATTTCTCATTAAGAAGTAATAGTAAAATGCAACGTTCTCCTGAAGTAGCACATGTTTCGAAAAATATATTATTTTAAAATTTATCCCTTAAGGAAAACACGTTACTTATGTCATGTTGATATTATTATTTGATCAACCATTTTGTGATGTATAATCACATTCTTCTAAGCTACTTTTATTTTCTTTTACTTTATTGTGTAGTTAATCAAATAGCAAACATTACAAAGCTTAATTTTGTTACACTTGACATATCTTTTAAAAAGTATCTGACGTGAGTACTCGATGATGATATTCATTTTGTTTCAAAAGGTTTGGGGGAGACAATGAAATAAGGAAACAAAGAATACCTACAAGATCATGCAAAAGCCTCATCTTCCTTCACCATCATCTTCACAATGGATTGAAAATTGTATATCTCAATAAGAAAAATCTACAGATTTTTTCAAAAAATTTAACCGAGATATTTAATCATCAAAAGACTATAGTCTCCCCAAAGCCTACTATGAGTGGATACACCTTCATTTGCAAGATTTAAAAACTGTTAGCGAATATAATTTTAGAATATGTACAAAATTGATATTGTGTGGAAAAAAATCATTGATAAAGATATGTTTGAAAAAAAACTTTTTCTACTTTTCATGACTCGAATGTGCTCCTACAGCAGTAATATCGCGAGCATGGTTTAAAAAAGAACTCAAAACTTATATCTTCCTGTTTGTTAAACAAAATAATGAACTACTGATAAAAAAACATGGGCTATGTCCAATTGGTTCTTTACCATTGCCTGAAACAAATAGTACTACATTGCCTGAAGTAAATACAATATCAAGACAAAGACATGAACACGGGTTTGAATGTGGACGCAGACGTGCACGTCGAATAAACCATGGACGAAATAATCAACAAAGCTATCAACAACAAGACAACAATTTCAAAAGGCACAAAACAAATGAAAGTAACAATTCCAACAAGGAATAGGAAGAAAGTTGCTTTAGATATTGAATGAAAGGGCATTGGACACATGTCGTATGAGAAAAAATCTTGTGGATCTTTTCCAAAAATCAATCATGGGGAAGGGAAAGGTAGAGACAAATTTTGTTGATTATGATTGATATGACTCATTTGGATGTCCTCAATTTTTTTGTTGATCCAGATGGAAATATTGACCATTTGATTGAGGGTGATGTGATAAAAGATATAGATTAACTTATTTTCTATTTTAGAAATTTAGTTTGAAATATATTTTTACTTATCGCAAAATTTGAAACTTTGTTATGCTTCATTAATTTCACAGTATTAAATTATGTTTACCCTCTTAAATTTAAATTCAATTTTTTTAAATCTGTATTTTGTTATATGAGACGGGTGGCACAATTATGGAAAGTTCTACACAAAATGAAGAAGAATTTTAAACAATCAATTCTAGTGTTTTTTTTTTTTGGATTTTCTTATCTTTAAGTTTAGTATTAATTTTGTTTCTAATTTTTAAAATATTACATTCTAAGTTTAGAGATTATTGCCTATAAAGACAGGCTCTATGTAATCTTAAAGGATGGGATTTTTTATTTTTATTTTTTAGAATAATCTGAAGGCTTGGCCATTTTTTTTAAGAAGAATTTTTCTTCTTTGAGTGTTTTGTATCTCGAGTCTTTTTTTCATTTAAGTGGTGAGTTGTGCCCAGCTCTGTATCTTACGAAAGTTGTCTGTGAGTGGTGATCACTAATACTTGGTAACTATCAGTTCCCTTTTTTCTAAATAAATTTGTTGCTGTGATTTTTCAGCATCAATTTTGGTATCAGAGCTCCAGGTTATTATGGCTTATCGAGTCATGTCGACATGCCTGATGTTGAAAGACCAAATCGTGAGCGGGATCATCGTGATATTGAGAATGAAGCATTGTACATGGAAGTGCAACAGTTCAACAGCAATCGGCGTATCTTCAAATCGGGAGATGAAAGGCAGCAAATCAGGAATCTGAGGAAGAAAATTCATATGATGATGAAGAAAAGGGTAATCCTTTCCATCGAGATCATAGCTCGAGGTCTAATTGTTCTCGAAGGAATCGCAAGTTTGAGCGAGATTTCGACATCAAAGTTGATGTTCCAGAATTTGAAGGTAGAACCAGCCAGATGAATTCATTGATGGTTGCGTACAGTGGAGAGAATATTTGAGTACAAGGATGTGCCAGAAGACCGCAAGGTGAAGATTGTAGCCATAAAGTTGAAGAAACTGTAAGTGTTATGCCCTAGATTCAATCAACTTTGGACATAAATACTTTTGATACATAATTAATGTAATTTAATGGCAGATCTATTATTTAATTAATAGACAATTAAATTAAATAATAGAGTCCGTAAATTCAAATCTTCGTAATTTGTTAATCACAAGGAGTTGTGATTGTGAGATACAAATTACATATGATTTAATCTTAAATCGTCCGTGGTCGTAAGTAATAACAAGATATGGATATCATTATTACGAATAGACCATCATGTGTGGTATTTCTTACTTGTGAAGTAAGTAGCTGATCTCACAAACTAAAGTGTGGTGACACTTAAATGAACACGTGAATGTTTTGTTATAGAACAAAACATTGGAGACCCGTCGAGAGATTCCACATGGATAACTATCTGAGCATCAGTGGTTAATCTCTAACGTTCAGTAGTGGGATCAGTCCTTTTGACTTGAGGTCATCATAGTACCTTATATGAGGACGGTCATGCTTTGACGGTATTGGATGTTGCTCTGCCAAGGGCCGCTATTACGGCATCGTTCGGGTATGTCAAGAATCATATGAAGGTTGTGAATGACCAATAGAGGATTCGTCACTCTTAGATAGTAAGAGATTATGATCAATGTTTCATTCAATTAAGTCGATAATGAAATCCTTGGTCAAGGTGTACTCATAAGTCGAAAAGGAGTTTTCGACTTATATTGACTTAATAGTGGAGTGAAAGATATGATCGATAATCGAGATTGACACACTTCCATATCTCGTAATTGATCGGATCATATTGACGAAAGGGATTATAGTTTCACGATAAACGAACGAGTTTGGTTTTGTCATACCACATGACATTTCCCATCACATGTATTGCCCTGACACATTGCTAGATATCAATCTGGGACGGTAAGTTTGATTGGTGATAAATTAAAAGGGTGTTTTAATTTATCAATTTTGATTAGATCAAAATAATATTTCACGTCATTAGACATCGTGATCGGGAACTTGATGGGTCGCACACAAAAGAGAATTGGAATATTACAATTTGTCAATTAATTAATTTAACAATCATTGGATAAATTAATTAATTGGGTTGGTTATTTATAGGCCCAAATTAATTAATTGGATTATTTAATTCATGTACAGAATTTAATTAAATAGATTAATTAAATGTTGGACCGGGTCAGGCCAAGCTCATTTGGATTTATATAAATAACTTATTAGGGTTTACAATTTAGTAGTGAATTCATTATTCTTGCTAGCACAAAAAATCCTAATACTAAAATCTTACTCTCTGTGTGGATCACCGTTGGAGGCTGGACAATTGGATAGTCGTGGGAGACAGATCCAAGTTGCTGGAACAGAGATATGACAAAGGAGTTTGCAGATCTTGTAAAAGGTACATCTTTATTATAGTTTCTATCTAAACACAAAGATGAATCCTGGTGGGAATCAAAAATTGTTTTTATTTTTAACAGTGGTATCAGAGCATTCTTTGTGTTTGTTAGAGATTGTTTAATGTCTTTATGCAATCAAAAGTTGATTGTTATATATGTTCTACTTTCTAGCAATTCAGAAAATTTATTATCACATTCAAAAATTTGTTTTGAGATAAAATAAATAAATTAAATTTTCGTATTTAAAAAAAAAGGGTTGGTTTGGGTTGGTCGGCGCGCAGTGCAAGGCCGCGCACTGCCCTGCGCTTGCAGAAGCGTTGGGCGCCGCTGCAATCAGGAAGCAGCGCCTAGTCGCATGAACTGTTGCTCTGGTCGCTGCGTCATTGGTAGCGGCCAGTGCCGCTGCTAAACATTGCAGTAGCGAAGCAGGCAACTACTTGGGTGGGGGTGTGCCGCCTCTGTTAGACGGCGACGGCACACCACCGCCTCATCCACGCACGGCGCCGCAACAAGAGGAAGGGTGACAGTTTAAGGTTTTCTCAAACGGGTAAGATGTTTGAAGATGGGGGCTTACTCTGCAATTTGTGAAATTTAAGAGGGTTGCCCGCAATTAATGATTTAGGGTCAGTTTGCAATTTTTGAATGAAGGGTCTGTCATGCAATTAAGTTAATTGAAGGACTACCTTCTAAATTTAATCTTGGGTCAATTTGTAAATTGCAAAATTGTTTTGATTTTGAATTTTAATTTTAAAATGATTTTAAGATTATGTTTTAAATGGGTTTAACCCATAATTTTAATTTTGACTCAAAGCAAAAATTTTATTCAAAATTGACAACCTTTTATATTTTCGTTAAAATTTGATTTTAGCTTAAATATTAAATATGACCCTAAATTGAATTTATTTTGTTTAGGAATTTTATCCTAAATTAAAATATTCATTCAATTTAAATTAGAGTTGGACTTTAATTTAGTATTTAATTAAAATTTGATTTTAATTAATTTTTCGCCCGAATATGTTCCTGAAATTAGAATTGGATTCTAATTAGATAATTAATTAAAATTTGATTTTAATTAAATTATCTCACCCTAAAATTTTCTCGAAATTAGAGTTGGACTCTAATTTGGTGTTAATTAAAATTGGAATTTAATTAAATTGTCTCGCCCTAAATTTTTTCTTGGAATTAGAGTTGGACTCTAATTTGGTATTTAATTAAAATATGATTTTGATTAAATAAAATTCGCCCTGAAATCTTTGAATTAGAGTTGGACTCTATTTTTGTTAATTAATTAAAATTTGATTTTAATTAAATTCAATCGTGTTAAGTTTTGAAATTAAAGTTGGACTCTAATTTGATATTTAATTAAAATTTGATTTTGAATAAGTAATCCTGCCCTATAATTGTGAAATTAGAGTTGGACTCTAATTCGATGTTTAATTAAAATATGATTTTAATTATATATGCCTGCTAATTAAATTAATTAATTAATATAATTAATTAATTATTTAATTGTCACGATCCATTTGTTTAAAAGAGTTTAGACTACCGTAATTGCTAGAAACTAGAAACGTGTTTGCATATAATATTAGATATTATATAAGAATACGTGATAAATGCATTATTAATGGATAATTATGGACTCGACCATATGGATGTATTGAATGGTTCATTTTTAATCTTGTCATTTTGTGGGCCTGCGAGCTCTTAATTGTTTTAGACCTGCGAGTCCATTATTGTTATTATTATTGTTATGGGCTTGCAAGTCTAATTATATTTAGCCCTGCTTGCCAACTACTATAGGATATAAGTTTCAGCTGGACTAATTGAAGAACCAAGAAGGGGAGGAGACCATGGAGATGGCGCATAGATATTGAATCAGTACTATATCTCCTAGGAATTGACCAACTAGTCTTCCTTATGGTTCGGGAAGACTAGATAGTAAAAGTCCATAATCGTCCACACTATTATTATTATAGTATATGTATGTTTATTTGCATCGTAGATGTTACAATATATATGATTGTTACAATGAGACTTTTGAATGCAAAACCCCTCAATAAAATATTAAGTCATATTTATAATTGTCTTCCATCATTATAGTGAAAAATCAGAGTCCCAAATCGTCTCAACTTGTTGAGTACACTCAAGGCTAGTCCATTAGGGATATGTTTGACATTATGAAATATTTGATATTTCTCAATGACAGGTTTGACTTAACTAAAGTTTATCTTTTGTTGAGTACACTCAAGAAGATAAATTTAAGAGGCATATTAAGTTAACACATAAGATATGTGAAGATAAAGAGTTGTCGGCTTAATGATTTGGGAGTTGTATGGAGATACAATTGATAATAGTATCTACCCAAATGTTATATTAAGGCTTGTTGAGTACACTCAAGGTCTTGGTATAACAGATGGGATCTCGACCACTATGAGTCAAGTATGGATTCTATAAATTTATATGAGAGGGTCATAAATTTGAATTAAACAGTGGGAGCATAATTAATTTAATAAAAGTTCATGTTCAATTAATTAATGCATTTTATATATTATTCTTTTCTTTTTCGTCATTTATATTTATGGAATCGTGAGTAACCATGTATATTTGAGAGGCATACTGGATGCCAACAACCAAATTAAATCTTCTTGATTGGCACTGCGAGTCGAGAATTGTTCTCAGACATGAGAAAGTTGGTTGTCCTTAAGTAGCTAATTTCCAGAGACACTTGGTGATGACTCAATGAAGAAAAATGTGGCTACTGTAATAAAAACAATGATAAGATAGTATTGCACACATGTGATGTTGCAACTATGTCACGTGAGTTACAAAAGCAACTTGAGAGTATAGATGTTAACACATAATTCTTCATTACAAAGAATTGTGTGATAATAATCATGTGTGGAAGGATACGAGAATCTCAAACAACTATACCGATGCAAAATGACATAGCAATCTTCGATCGGTGCTTATGTACTTTAGATGATTGTCATTGATTGGTTGTCTCAATAAGGTCCAGTCATGAACTATGAACTAATTATTGACTTAGCTATGCAATCTCTATCAGAGAATTATTTATACTAGTTGTGAATAAGCTCGAATGCACACTCATTGAGTTGCTTAACCTGCTTAAAACTGTTATGCCCAATATCAAAGTTATAAGTGGGCAAGCCATTGATTCCTCTAAGGATATTAAGAGGAAGTCTAAAGGGGCTTTGTGAAAGCGTCCAATATGGCTAAGATCGTCAGAGCGAAGGACAATACCAAATCTAATGACTTTTGGTTTCATTATAGAATGAATGGTCATTGGAAGGAATATAGCGTGGCTTTTCTTATGTATTTGATACAAGATGTAGATCTCATATTTATACAAATATGGTGAAACTAAATAGAAGTAGACCACTGTAAGTGGGAGAAGTTAATCTACACGTTGAAGATGAGCAACAGTTGTTGCATTGCCTGTAGAAGCATACTTCTTGCCGTTGCCTTTTGGCTTAGTATTAGAATTTGAGAAATGCTACTTTATACCCACTATAACTGAAACATTAAATGAGTTTCATGTTCAGACATGAACTATTTTAATGTTAAGGACAATTGTTATTCCTGCTTATCTAGCTTAAGATCTTAATAGTTATGGTAAGCCACAAAATAACATTTATATTCTAAACGCTAAGCATTCTATAATGAGTATAGAAGTTAAGAGACATAAAAGTGATAATCTGAATAATACTCAAATATGGCATTGCAGACTTGGTCATATAGATGAAATGGAATTTCATAATTACATTCAGATGTATACGTAAAGTCAATTGATTTTGAATCGTTTGGCACAATGACCAAATCTCCTTTTACATGAAAAGGAATAAGTTTGCATAAATATTGGCATAATACAGAGTGATGTATATGGACATATGTCAAATGAGTTTTCTCTTATGTCATCAATTATCGTGATGAAATTCAAGTATGAAGTTCTTGAAAAGTTCAAAGGATTCAAGCTAGGAGTAGAGAAACAAATAAGTAAAGATACCCTCACATTAAGATCCGATTGAAATGAGAGTATCTTAAAGATAAAATTTAAATTATTTAAGAAAGAACGAGATTCTCTTGCAGTGGATTCCTCTATATACATTGCACCATATTGGTGTATCTAAAAGGAGGAATCGTTAACTATCAGATATAGTGCGATTAATAATGAGCCATGTAAATCTCCCAAAATCATTTTGGAGTCATACACTGATTGAAGTGTTTACACACTAAATCTTGTCTCATCTAAGTTGGTTAACAGAACTCTGTACAAGCTATGAAAAGGCAATAGTCCCAACTTATCTCATATGAAAGTTTGAGACTGTGACGCTTATTTGAAGCACATTGAATCGGATAAGTGTGAGACTAAATCCGATAAATACATATTTGTGAAATATTCAAAGCAGATATTTATATATCAGTTCTATTAACCTATTGAAAAGAAAGTCTTTGTCTCACGACATATCACCCTTTTGGAGAAAATGTTTACTCTAGGAAAGGACAGTGGGAGCAAAATAGAACTTGAAAGAGTTCAAGAGTCCACAGATCAAGTAATGAATCCGAGTTTTATCCCATATCTGATATGGGACATACTCTTAATCAGGGAGTAAAGAATCCTGAGGACATGTCAGCTCTATGTGAGTCTAGTAGGATCATTCGACCTTCAAGAAGGTGCGAATTCATGATTACTAATTAGGTATTACTGATCTAGGGTGATGACGTACTAATTGCACAAAAATAAAGTCAAGTGTTGACTTAAAAGAGATAGCAAGAAACCATGAAACCTGGGATGAACTCGATGTATGTGAACAAGGTTTAGATCTTGGTCAACCCTCCTGATGGGATAAAATCCATAGGTTGTAAATGGTTTAAAATAAAAGGTTGACATGGACGGGAATATCCATACATACAAAGCAAGGCTAGTAGCAAAAGGTAACTGACAAAGACAATGTGTTGACTTTGATAAAACTTTTCGCATGTGGCCATGTTGAGGTCCATTCGGATTTTGGTTGCAATAGTTGCATACCATGACTATGGGTTAAAACAAATCTCTTGGAACTGAAATCTTCGATTTGATGGAAAAATAAAAAATGTTTGATTTTATCAAATATGAAGACGAATTGTGTGCTTATAAGAAGATAGTGGGAGCATTGTCGCATTCCTAATATTATAGGAAATGACATCCCTAATCACTGAAATAATGGTTATTAAAGCATTTATTCATGAATGATATGGGGAAGCAACTTGATCTATAGAAATAAATCTAGAAAATTGCTTAACTCATCCTAGTCTATATAGATAAAATCTTCAAAATATTTTATATGGAGAAATTGGTTTACTCTTAAACGGTGTGTTGGAAAGGTTCCAAACATGAAACAACCGTTAGTTCATTGGCCGAAACCTAATACATGATTGCTTCAGAAGTAGCAATAAGTTATGATGTGGATCAAGATGTTCATTAATGAACTTGGAGTAGTTCCTAATATTAATGATCACATGCCATTGTATTGTGTGACAATAGAGCCACCGCGAAAGCGATGGAATTGAGATCTCATCAATGATCCAAACATGTATTAAGGCGGTACAATCTCATCAGAGAGATAACACATAGAAATGATGTAAAGAGAAGAACAAATTCTCACATTTAACAATATTGCAAATCTACTGACAAAGAGTTGTCGTAGCATAAACATGATCGTCATGTAGACTCTTATGATATTGGATACATAAGTGATTGGATCTAGTGCAAGTGGGAGTTTGTAAGTGTTATGCCCTAGGTCCAATCAACCTTGGACATAAATACTTTTGATATATAATTAATGCAATTTAATGACAGATCTATTATTTAATTAATAGACAATTAAATTAAATAATAGAGTCCGTAGATTCAAATCTTCGTAATTTGTTAATCACAAGGAGTTGTAATTGTGAGATACAAATTGCATATGATTGAATCTTAAATCGTCCGTGGTCATAAGTAATAACGAGATACGAATATTGTTATTACGAATAGACCATCACGTGTGTTATTTCTTACTTGTGAAGTAAGTAGCTGATCTCACAAGCTAAAGTGTGGTGACACTTAAATGAACACATAGATATTGGAAGATTATATTACTCTACAAGGCTCTAATAAATAATTACATATAAGTGTTAACGACTTCTTAATCTCAACTATGACTTGATTCAAAATATTCCTATATCCAGCCATAGATATAGTAGTTCATTGCATAAGAAAACTCATAAACTTTGAAAAAGATTTTTACCTTGATCGCCGGTTGAAAGTCAGTTGCTAGCTTGCTCAATGATGATGAACAATTTTTTTCTTAAAATATATATATATATATATATATATATATATATATATATATATATATATATATTGCATAATCAAAAGTTCATACTGAACTCATTATCTCAAAAAAAAATCTACAGAAAAGTATAACCGCTCTGATACCACGCTGTAACGCCCCGAACTTAAACTTCGAGTGCCACGCACTAAACATAATAACTTCTGCCTTTGCTACATGTAAAGACTCTTAAACAAAAGTAATACATGTTGAAACTTCTTTTCAAGTTAGTAAAATATCTCTGATAAAATTTAATGGCCAGCAAAAGTACATGTCGACATGAAATTATACTTTAGGTATATGGACTCGGTGCTGCCACGGCTAATTGGGGTAGCCAGTCCAACTATTTTTATAAAATTCATCCCAACTCTGTTTTTCATGAAATTTATGGCATAAGAAATATATTTTCAAGCAGTTTTCTAGGCAAAAATATTGAAAATTTCCAAGATCATATGATATGGCGTTTTACTGAAAACAGTGAGGCATTGTACAGAAAATTCATATTGACCCTTTGACACTTAAAAATTTATATTTCAGGCCACAGTTATCCAAATTGAGTGATTCCTGCGTTCATACTAAGAAAACTCAAGAAGGAACGCATCAATATTTTTAGAGTCTCAAATGGATGTTTATAGAGTTGGAAATAGCACTTTGAAGTTGACCCAAAAACTGTCCCGTTTCTGCCTCTTTTATCACTTGCAAGAAAAAGTCTATAAAAATGTCTCTTAACATAACATGAAAGATATGATTACAAAATTTACTTTTAATACCATATTACATCACGTCATATTCATGTTTTTATACTTAAATGAACACATAGATATCGTGATCGGGAACCTGATGGGTCGCACAGAAAAGAGAATTGGAAGATTGCAATTTGTCAATTAATTAATTTAACAATCATTGGATAAATTAATTAATTTGGTTGGTTATTTATAGGCTCGAATTAATTACTTGGATTAATTAATTCACGAACCGGATTTAATTAAATGGATTAATTAAATGTTGGACCGGGTCAGGCCAAGTCCGTTTGGACTTATATAAATAACTTATTAGGGTTTATAATTTAGTAGTGAATTCATTATTCTTGCTAGTACAAAAAAAAACCCTAATACTACAATATTGTTCTCTGTGTGGATCACCGTTGGAGGCTAGACAATTGGACAGCTATGGGAGATAGATCCAAGTTGCTGGAACAGAGATATGGCAAAAGAGTTTGCAGATCTTGTAAAAGTTACATCTTTATCATAGTTTCTATCTAAACACAAAAATGAGTCCTGGTGGGAATCGAAAATTATTTTTATTTCCGTTGTGTATGATAAGTAGATTTCCAACAGAAACAAGCGTCGATTTGGTGGGAGCATCTTAAGAAATAGTGGGTACGTGAAGGGAAGAGCTGTATTTTGACTTGGGAGAAGATGCGAAAGGCCTTCAAGAAAAAATTTCTTCGAGATAACTATAGGCTGGATTCTTTCCTTAATAATTTTAAGCAGAAAGAATTATTTGTTGACGACTATACAGCTGAATTTCAATATCTGATGGTGCGGTGTGAGATTGAGAAGCCCGAAGAGCAAACTATAGCCCGTTATCTTCATGGGTTATGTACTGAAATCTATGATGTGGTGCAGCTACAGCCTTACTGGACTTTCAAGGATGTGTGTAAAATTGCATCTAAGGTTGAAAAGTAGTTACAAGAGCATCGTAGGGAAGCATTTCATTCCATGAATTGCGAGACTAATTTTAATCATGAGATACAGGTCCATCTAGGAGCAATCCTACCAGATTGACATCATCAAAAGTCAGTCCGAGGCTAGAAACATCAACTGTTAATCCTGGCCATTCCAAATTCACCATGGGAGGAAGTTATCATTGATTTAGTATTGCGGTTACCGCAAACACAAAGGAACAAAGATTCAATCATGGTGGATGTTGATCGCTTCTTCAAGATGACATACTTTGTTCCTTGTAACAAGACTATGGATGCTTCACACGTAGTTGATTTGTATTTTCAAAAGACTGTGCCACTTCATGGTGTACCAAAAGCAATTGTCTCAGATCAAGATGCCCAAGTTTGCAAGCTTGGTATAAAATTGCTTTTTTAGCACGTCTCATTACCAGTAAACTGATGGACAAACCAAAGTTGTCAATCAAAGTTTAGGCAATCTGTTGAGGAGTCTAGTGGGTAAGAATATTCGTCAGTGGGAACTTATGCTAGCTCTTGCAAAGTTTGCCTATAACTGAGATATAACTTAGCAAAACATTGCCATGCATAAGCTGCTAAAGAGCATACGGGACCAAGAAGTATACCTAATTTTTCTGTACGCAACTTAACAAAATGCATTCTTGCATGACCCTCACAAGGAGACTACAACCAGGGTGAAAAGTATATCCAAAGCTAAATGACTGATTACCAACACTACGCAAGGAAGATAGCCCCTCAGGAAAGGAAAGTTGGGGTTGATACCTCCGTCAACTATGCCACAGACCGACCCAATGAGGTTCCATTCAACATTTCTCCAAACTACAATCCAAATGATATGCTTCAAAGGTTCATAAGCGTCTTTGACAGGCTGAGCCCTAAATAACCTAGAAATAGGCTGGCTCAACCTTTCCTTACACCTAGAAATAAGTAGTAGAGACCACCTCAAGTTGAAAAACAAAACAAACATATTTATGACAACATGCCTCAAAATATTCCATTAGAAATAAGCATGAGAGGAGCGTAGAACATGCCATGAATGAAGTAGGACCATCTCAACCAACTTAAGAAGCTCAAGTTAGAGAGGATGAAGATTTTGATGAACCACAAAGGTCGTTCCACCTTGATGATGATGGTAACAGTTTGCCATTATTTCAAGAAATCAGGGATGCTCCTGTTCCAAGCCACTTCGTGCTTCCTAAAATTCCTAAGTATGATGGAAGAAATGATCCTGTGAAGCACATTAACAACTTCAAAGCCGACTTAAGCCTTAGTGATTCCACCCACTGTAAAATGCTGAATCTTCCACTTGACCCTAAGTAGAGTGACTGAAGTATAGTATACTAGACTTTCGAAATGAAGCATCCAAAGTGGGCCAAACTTCAAGAAGACTTTCCTTAAGTGCTTTGCAACTAGCAAAGAGGACAAAGGGTCAATACAACGCCCCAAGGACATGAGGCAACAACTAAGAGAGTCGTTGAAATTATTTTTATCCCGTTTCATTATGAAATGACATGTTGTGTACAAGTTATCGACATAGAGGTACTGTTAGCCCTAAGAGAATAGCTGGATATGAATTTTCTCTTTTAGATAGATGTACAAAATAAAGAACCTATTAGCTATGAAGCTTTTCTGGATTAGAAGATGTGATATTATCAATGAAGAATTGAAAGATCATTGAAATAGGGCCAATCAAGGATTCTCAGCTCCTTAGATGCAATGAAAAGAGGGTTTCACCTCTCATTTGATTGACCACCAGATCGGACAATCGACCCCTCTCAATCCTGTGCAAGCGCTAGCTATGGCAACAATAAATGAAGTACCTATTTTGACCTACAAGGAAGTGAACTCTAGCATTGAAACTCACCAAAAATAGTGTAATCAACAGTTTCTTCAAAAGAAAAGAGACAAGGGACGAAGCGCTGAACCTAGAAATAGGTATGAAACACCCCTCCACTGTACCTACCACCAATCCTATAGCCATAGTACTGTTGACCATAGAGATATCACACTACACTCCCAAAATCGACAATTGAATGAGGAGTAGATGCCCACGAGAGATGTACTTCTTTCTAAATAGGATCAACAACCTCGGAATGATGAGATAAAGTACCCCATCAGGAATAATACCCAATGGAGGCAAGAAAATGATGGAGAAAGACCTAGAGAAGGCCAAAGACAAAGAAAGACCCCCTAACTAATGTTGGTTGTGAACCTATTCAAGAAAACGACACAATTTTTAGAGGCCCATATGTTGGGGAAAAAAAGAAATGCCCAAAGAAACTATGCAATGGAGGCCAAGGACCCCCCCAATGGCGAGCTTCTTAACCCATCACTTTCACACAAGACGACACCATCGGTGTGCATTTTCCAATGTACAACGCTTTAGTAGTAAGGGTCGTTGCGGCACAAAATGGCCTCAAAAGAATACTGGTGGATAATGGAGTTCGGTCAACATTATATTTGGAGCAACCATTGATAAAATAGAAGTTGATAATGAGCCGACCCCAATGAACTCCCCCGTGTATGGTTTCACTAGTAATAACATCATCCCAAGGAAAAATCACGCTAGCAGTAGAGATGGGGACGACACCATTAACTGCTCATCATTTTGTGGAATTGTTGGTGGTAAACAATCATTCAACCCATCACGAAGTGCTAGAGAGGCAAGTATTAAAGGAACTATGGGCCATCACGTCCATTCATCACTTATGTATGAATATCCCAATGAAAAGCGACATTGCCACGGTTAGAAGCAATCAAAGTAGTGCAAGAGAATGCTATTCAAACTCTCTTAGGAAGGCCAAACCAAGATATATCGATGTAATTTTAATGGACATTGACATAGAGAACAACTCTGATTAAAGGTGAAACCCTAAACAAGAAGAGGACGTCGAAATAATAGATGCATCTAAAAAAGATGCAGTTTTTGAAGTACAATCAGCCCCTGAAGAAGGTAGAGCTACTGAAGAAGTGCCTAATCTTAATAAACAAGATCCTTACATAATTGATTGCGAACCTTAACAGCCCCAATTGAAGAACTAGAGAGCTTCACAGTAGATTCTAGGGACCACTCCTAATCCTCATAGGTCTGGACAAACCTACCAGTGGAGGCTAAGAAAAAGTTGAAGTGTTTTTTTGGTGACAACTTGAATATATTCACCTAGAAATACGAGGACATGTTGCTATTGACACAAAGGTTAGTTATCACCATTTAAAGATTGATCCCAAAGCTACCCCTTATCATCAAAAAAAGAAGATGTCAATCCAGAAAGGTATGAGGCATTAGTAGATGAAGTAAAGAAATTGATTGACAATTTCTTCATCCAAGATTCAATTTATCTGAAGTAGGTATCAAACCCCATTCTTGTTAAGAAGCACAATGAGAAATGGAGGTTATACGTAGGTTTCTCCAATCTTGTTCCCACTTTCACAAATAGATTAGCTTGTTGATTTGATTTCAATGCTGGGCATGAATTGGTGAACGTCATGGATGTCTGCTTAGGCTACAATTAGATCTTAATGCATCCAACGAACAAAAAACATATGTCATTCATAACGAACATAAGTCTTTATTACTATAAGGTGATGTCCTTTGGTCTAAAAAATACCGGGGCCACTTATTAGAGACTTGTTAACAAGATGTTCCTAAACCTTATTGAAAAAACAATGGAGGACGTGGAAAATATGTTGGTGAAGAGCTAGAAAGTAGAGGATCGTGTTAAACATCTTGACAAAGCTCTTCGAATACTATGAAGTATAGGATGAGACTTAATCCCATCAAATGCGCTTCAGAGTTGTTTAAGGGAAATTTCTAAGCTACATGGTCAATCAAAGATGTTTGAGGCCAGCCCTAAAAAGATCAAAGCTCTGATTGAAATGAGGTTGCTTCAAAAACTTTCTACTGAACAACAAAGCAAAGTAGATGAAGTATGATTGTCTAGTGGCATAAAATATTAGTACTTAAAAACAATATGTTTTATAATGGTCTTAGAGTACTTTATTGTTCAACAATTAATTTCTTCACTTTTTTTTAAACTTTCTCTTAGCTTTTTTCCTGACATTCTAAGAAAGGCATAAGGCTAATTAAAAAGATGTTCATCATGTTTAAAAAGGCTTAAACAAACTCCTAAGATGAAATACAAAACAGTCAGCATAACTCAGAGGGTTACTTTATCTTCTTAATCATGGAATCTAGAATAAAGAAGCTAAGAGCATTAATTTTTTTTATTTTTTATTTTATATAAATATAGAAAAGATAAAAATCTTCTTCTGAATAAATTAATTGCTTACTTTGTCTTTCCTCTTTTAGGCCTCGCTCGAAAATAAATAAGGTAAATAAACAAGAGGAAGTATGAGAATAACTTATTTTTAATTTGAAGTTTTTGAATTCACAAAGATGCCTTTGAATTTACAAGGACCGAGAAAGGAATGCTTTTCAGTAGGTGTTATAATGTGCTCTGTGTTGTTTTTTGGTGCGTCTTCCTTTGTGAGTGATATTGGTATTTATATATGCTGGTACATCACATCTATTATTTTGATACCGTGTAACTTTTACAAGTGCATGATTTACAATTAAAGAAAAGGAATCCATGCTCTTCATCTTTACATATGTGTGATCTATAATAAAGAAAAATGAATCAATACTGTACAACTTTACAACTGTATGCGACTTATTCCGAAAGCTTTGTTTTGTCTTTATGCTTCTTCTTGTTGACTTTCTTTTCTTAATAATTGTCCTTTAGTCATCATTTCTCCGCATTTTGCCTTTTTCTTTATATCTTTTCTTCTTTTCAATTATTGCATTTGTCTGTCCATCATTTCTATGCATGTTTCTCCTAGCTCTACATCCATTTAATTATTTTTGCCATCGGATATGTATTCTCTTTCTTCTGTATCTGATTTGAGTTTCTGTGATTTAGCATTTACTTCTTGAAATGTCGTCAGATATAATTTTTTTCGCTCAATAATTGGTATTGGAATTTTTTAGGTGTTGACTTTTATAGCAACATGGTCTTGGCAGAAAATGATCCCATTATTCTATTGTGTTACTAGTCTAAAATCGTTACTTTGAGTTTCCTCATGGCAACGATTTTTTAGATACGTCTTCCATAATCAATTTGTCTAATTTTTATTTTAGTATTTGTCTTTGAAGAGGGTCTAGATCTTGTGACTCCTTCATATATTATGATATGATGATGGGCTAGGATTACAATACCATTATTTACAAGAGGGGGTATGAAAATGAATTAAATTATCAAGGGATGATCATTTAATTGATCAAGAATCCATTAAGCTCTGATGGAAAAAATTTGAAAGATCTGTTTAAAATGTATATAATATCTATTATACCAAATAGTAAAGCATGACAAAAAATATATTCTTCTTCAAGGATTGTATAATAAAAGAAAATTGTAAAATAATTGTGTTTAAGAAGGCCAAATTTTTGGCTAATTCATATTTGGGACCTATTTTAGATAGTATCTATTTTCATTGTGATAATAGTTTAAAATTTGATAAAAGTTGATAATCTCTTGTATGACTGAATTGTTTATAGAACTTCGTACAATACTGGCACAATCACCAATTTTTTTTCTAATTCATATAAAGTATTTTCTTACCCTGTATCTGTAGAATCTATTAGTTCAATAAGTCCTTTTATTTTACTAGAATAATTTCTATGTGTGGAAACAATGTCTTCAGAAAAACGGGTCTCAAGAATATCTCTAGAACTAAGTCTTTTTAAACTATCTTGTAATTGAAGAATCTCATTTTGATATTTAATTATAGTTTTTTAGGATTAAGAGATTTCATTTTCAAGGATGTATAGCCTTTCTTTTAATGAATGCTTATAAGATTCAAATTTCTAAAAACTTCAGTTATAATTTCACAATTATCGCAAAGTTGTATTGATGAGGATGAAGATGAAGCTTGGGATGTAGTGTTTTACATAGTCTGTCTAACTCTTTCAGATATATAAAAGGTAAATCCTATAATTTCTTTACAGAAATTTGAAGCTTCTTGAAGTGTATAAAATCCTTTGAAAAATGGGTCAAGATATCTTTCTATTTGTTTTAGTACTTTGGACCAACAATTGTATATACTAGGCTTTCTACTTTTAATTACTGTAAAGAAACTAAAATCTCTACTTTCTACTTAATTATGAATCTATGTAAAATGATTAGTTAGGACATTAATGCTATCTAATTTTTGTTTAGATTCACGTGTCATCTATAAATTATCTAGTAGACAATGCTCCCTTTCTGGTAGTCTTTTCAAATTATTTCTTTTGAATAGGAGATTTGATCCTTATGAGACCACTTTTAGTGTAACATTTCCAAAGTTCATCATCCTCTGATTCATCTGCATCATGAAGATAGTGGGTTAGAAAATTAATAACTTCCCTACTTAAATTATCTGCTAAAATATTATTTTCCTCATCTATATGTTCTATATTAATTTTATCACTATTTGGTATCTCATATAATTTTAACTATCTTTCATGTCTTATTTTATCAAAATTTGTCTTTTTAATAAATTTTGCTAGAGCTTCACAGCCTGTTCTTATTGTAAATTCAGTGTTTAAAAATAATTTAAAGCTTTCTATACTATTTATGATGGCCATTGCTTCATAATCCAAGCTAGTTAAATATTTTTCATTTATCTTATATTTTCCACTAACATATCTACAAATCTTCTCTTTTATCAGATAATTTACTATATGATGATCCTAGTTTCTTTCCCAAATCTATAAAAAAATGTCTAATATAATTTAATATTCGTAAAAAAGCTTGTAATTTTCTAGTTTCTTCAATTTTACCTGAAAATTGTAAAATGATCTGTACTATTTCTGGTTGCAATTGGATCTTTCCTTTTCCTAAAATTATCCCTAAAAATTCAAATTTTTGTTTATTTATTTCCATTTTCTTTTTACTTATAATTAAACCATTTTCTATGAACTTATTCAAAGTTATCTCCAAATGTTTCATATGTTCTTTATGATTTTTACTATGTACCTAAATATAATCTATATATACAAACAAATGGGAGAGAATTAAGCTATCCATTTTTCTTTGAAAAAAAGAAGGTGCATTTTTTAAACCAAAAGTCATAACTAACCGTTCAAAATGTCCTAATGAAGTAGTAAAAGCTATTCATGGAATAGAATTTTTGGCCAAAATCCAAATTTACAATCAAATTTAGAAAATATCTTGTTATTTTGTATTTTATTTACTAAAATATCTTTATTTGGTATCTTCTATGGTATTATCGTTTAATCTTTTGTAATTTATAACCATTCTTGCTTTTCCTCTACGATACTGGGGTGGCACACAAGATGTAATATAAAAAATAGCCCTTAGCTGTGTACAAAATATCAAAGGACAAAAAACCTGAAGTTGTAAAACTAATAAGAGACCCCTCTCGGTTGTATTATATCACTTTGCACATTTAATGCACGCCTGTAGGAGATAATCATGTCTGATAATTTAATGATGACCAGTTATGTTCGAACCCTATTTATATTTATCTACCTACAATGTCGAGTAGTCAACTCCAGTTATTTGGAATGAGCATCATTACCCATCGGCAACACTAACTCAAATAATTTACATTAATTATTCTACTCATTGACATTCCAAAAACATAAAACAACATATAAAATAGCATGAGATCAAAATTTTAATTAATGAAGCCAAAAAAAAAAAAAAAAAGAAAAAAAAAAACCTCCTCTAAATCAAGGACTTATGTTTTTCTAGGAAGTGTACTTGTTCCTTTATTGATTTGAGATATTTTAACAAAAACTAACAATTCTATCTTAGATCATGACATCATTTTGTCTTTGAGTTTGCAAATGATGCTAGAAAAATCATCATACAATTGGAAGGCTCAAGTTTGGGTCACTATTAGTGATAGGAAGGAGTTTCTTTGACGGCGACTTCTTTACTAAACATGCCTTCTAAAGACCTTTACAACAAACTGTTCTTCGTGATGAATTTACAAAACACAATTACTTGTAAACTTACTAGAGGATCACTGATATCGAATTCAATGTTTTCTGATTGAAAAGAACAGTGTTTCTTATTAAAATTTTAAATCTACTACAAGAGCAGAGAAAACTATTTATAAATAACGGGGAAGGTGACTGGAACTGTTAGGAAAAAGTTGAACGTATGTTCATCAACTAGTTGTCATGGATTGTTGAAGAAAATAGAATCTTTAGAAAGTTAATGTTGTTGCATTGTTACCAAGACGGCACAGTTGGAAAACATAGAGTTTTTGTTGACGGAAAACTTGAGATTGATAGCAATTGCTTCCAAAATAATTCCAAAGGTTATCTCTAAAATTCAAATTAACTTGCTTATCTCCTTGTTATAGGCGTGCATTTAATGTGCAAATTCCTATATTCCTCTCCGTCAGATTTCATAATTTTACATTTACTGGTTTTTCTTCCTTGATATTTGGTTTACAGCTGACCATTTTTTATTTTTATTTTATTGATTTACAAAACACAATTACTTGTAAACTTACTAGAGGATCTATTTAATTGATGAAGTTAACATTATGTAATGATTTCATTAACTTAGAATTCCTTGTAAAGTTCAATTTTTCCAAGACCAAATCTCGGTATTGTTGGGGTTTAGGTTCTCCATGTATACACAGTTATGAATGCACAATGTCCATGATTTAATGATCCCCCATGTGTACACAGTTAAGAATGCTCTGTGTCCAAATTATTTCATTTATAGTATTATATTTAAAGGAAAAATGGTTAATCTAAATTGTTTGAATTAGAAAAGAATCGTATAATTTATTTTAATTTTATGCCACTGCAATTTTAAAATGGAAATAAATTAATAAACATTCTTCGGATTAGTGCTGCCTCATATTTATTATTTCGTTTATTCTTTCATGCACTGGAATGATAAAAAGGAAAATAAATAAATGTACATTGTTTGAATTAGTGATGAATCATATTATTTCATTTATCCTTTTTTTATGTTGTTGGAATGCTGAAAGGAGAAAAATTAATGTAAATTTTATGAGTTAGTGTCCTCAATGAATGATGATGCACATGTCATAACATGAGAGTTGACCGCTCAGCATTGTAGGTATATAGATGGGGTTCTAATATTAATGTTTGTCATCAAAATACAAAGTAGAATCATTGCAAAGAATTCTAAGTTTTTATGTGCATCTCTTATATATACAGTAAAAGCATATGATTATTCAAACATATCTTGTTTTCAATAAAAAACTTAGCATCCGAACAATTCCTTTTTTGCAAGGTCTTTGTTGAATTATTTTTCTTTTTAAACATTTAAATCTTCTACAAAGACTAATAAAACTATTTTTGCAATGTAGGAAAATGATTGTATTTGAAAGCGAAAGGTTGCAGGTATGTTCACTGACAAGGAGTCTGCTAGTTTTCATAGATTGTTTGAGAAAAGAGAATGTGGCTGCACTGTTACCAAGGCAATGCACTGTTCAACTTTGTAGGTACATAAATGGGGTCCTAGTATGAAAAATATTCATCAAAGTATTAGTGATATTTACAAAGTAAATTTTATGTGCATTCAATTTATACTATAAAAGCACATGACAAGTCAACTGTATTTTTGTTTTAATAAAAAAAGCTCAGAATCTAACCAATTTTTTCATTGCATTTTTGTGTGGAATTTGATGTTTTCGGATTGAAAAGAACTGTGTCTCTCATTAAATTTTTTAGATCTTATAGGCATGCATTTATTGTATGGATTGTTATAATACCACATAGTCACGTTTCATTGTTTTACATCTCTTTGATTTTCTCCCTTGATATTTTATACATAGTTAATGCCTATTTTTTTTGATTCAGAAATCAGAATTACTTTTAATATTTAATTTCGATATTATGTAATAATTTCTTTTAGTTATGAACTTAATAAACAATAATTTATTTTTGAAGATTATTATTCATTGTAATTTTATGCTGTTGCAATTCTGAAATGAAAAAATAAATTAATAGATGTTTTTTAAATTACTGTTGAATCATATTATTTCTTTTATCTTCTTACGTGATTGGAATGCTAAGATGTAAAATAAATGTATATTGTTCGAATTTGTGCTCCATAGGTTCTCTCTAAAATTCAAATTAACTTGCTTATCTCCTTATTACAAGTGTGCACTGAATGTGCAAATTTCTATAATTCCTTTCCATCGGATTTCGTAGTTCTACATTTATGGATTTTTCTTCTGTGATATTAATTTGGTTCGCAGCTGACTATTTTTCTAATTGATTTACAAATTACAATTTCTTGTAAACTTATTAAAGGATCTATTTAATTGATGAAGTTAATATTATTTAATGATTTCATTAACTTAGAATTCCTTGTAAAGTTCTTCGAAGACCAATTCGCCATATAGTTGGGTTTTTGGTTGACTTGCTTATCCTTATCATTTCTAAAATTATGAACCCCACGTATGCATATATATGAATTCACAATGTCCATGATTTAATGAAAATTATGACCCCCCATGTGTACACATTTTTAAGAATGCTCTGTTCCAAATTATTTCACTTACAGTATTATGTCGAAACAAATAAAGGATCATGTAAATTGTTCAAATTAGAGCGGAATCGGATTATTTTATGCTGTTGGAATTTAAAATGGGAATAATCTGATAAACATTGTTTAAATTATTGCTGACTCATATAAATTATTTCACTTATTCTTTCATGCCATTGGAATGCCAAAAAGGAAAATAGATAAATTTACATTGTTTGAACTTTGAATTAGTGTTGAATCATATTATTTCGTTTATTCTTTTTTTACGTCATTGGAATACCAAAAGGAGAAAAATTAATGTAAATTTTACTATTTAGTGTTCTGGATGAGTGATGATGTACATTGCATAAGATGAGTGTTGACTACTCAACATTGGGTTTCTAATATTAATGTTTGTCATCAAAATACTAGTGACAAATACAAAGTAAAATCATTGCAAAGAATTCTAAGTTTTATGTCCATCTCTTTTATATATATGGTGAAAACATATGATTCTTCAATAATATCTTTATCTCAATAAAAAACTTAGCATCTAGGCAATTCTTTTTCTTTTTCTTCCCCCCCCCCCCCCCCCCTTCTTCTTTTTTTTTTCCCCCCCCCCCCCCCCCTTTACAAGGTCTGTGTGGAATTCAGTGTATTATGATTGAAAGAACTATGGTGTTAATTAAAAAAATTAATGTACAAATTGTTATGATACCACCTCGGCAGGTTTCATAGTTTTACATTACTTGGATATTTCTCCCTTGATATTTTTAAACAGAAAGCATCTATTTTTTATTGATTCACAAATGGCTATAGTATTTGGAATGATAAGGAAATGCAAGTCAAATTTAAACCCAAGTGAATGCAGCATAGATTTTATAAAAGATTGCATTTTTGCAATAAATTTTGGTTATAAATTTCCGTAGACATTGATATTACTAGAACGATTAAGTTTTATTAGTGTATATGCTTATTCACACTTTTGATCAATGCATGCACAATGAGTGCGTGCATGAATAGGTGTCTAATCTAGTTTCCTATGGCATTTTGATTTGAAAATTTCTTATGTGGTCGATTATTTAGATGTATCATTACTGGGTGCTAACCTTCATTTCTTTGTTTCTTGATCTTTTTCTTTAATGGAAGAACCTTGCTACAAGTACAGCAATTTTAACATCATGGTTGACAGCCCTCCCACATACAAGAAGTGGGGCTCATGATTAAATTAATTGTGGGCCCAACAATTGTGAAAGTGCTGTAGGTGTACTGTACTCGTAGGCGTGCGTGTATTTTCTTTTCCTTACCTTTTTTTTTTTTGGGAGGGGGGGGGGGGGGGGGGGGGGGGAATGTATAAGTAATCATTTCTATCCTAGTCCATAAAATCATGTTGCTGTTGTTGCAGCTCAATTATAGAGTTTTTGTATGGATAGTACTATAAATTTAAA
Source organism: Olea europaea var. sylvestris (assembly GCF_002742605.1). Classification (NCBI taxonomy): domain Eukaryota; kingdom Viridiplantae; phylum Streptophyta; class Magnoliopsida; order Lamiales; family Oleaceae; genus Olea; species Olea europaea. The sequence goes on along the minus strand of NC_036241.1, from coordinate 3,124,651 downwards.
AATTTGCTTTCGATACAATACACATATAGAAACACAGGCTCAAACTTATGTATATACAAGGTTAATTGCTTTTAACTTTTCAAAATTGTGTCACTGTGTTTATGACGTGAATCACATTGGACAATATGAGACTAAGGCAGTAAAGATAGAATTTCAATAGTGGTAGACTCAACCACGGAGTGCTTTCTATCTGTATTTAATGGCAGATCGCTACGTCTTACTGAAAGTGAAGAGTGTGATCCTCCGAACTCAAGAATAAAGAGAATAACAATTCTCAGTTGGGCAACATCATACAACCTTCACAACCTCCTGTTCTCTGACAACTGAATCTAGAGCTTCTTCCTATGTCTCCATCAATAGTTTCTGATCCCAAGGCCTCGACCTTCAAAACTTTCTCAAGATGGGTTGCCCAGTTCCATCCCCTTTCATGATCTTCATGTTATCAATCTGTTAAACTGATCGTTAGCTTGTAAATATTAGACTTTCAAAAAAATTATAGATTGGACATGTAAGTCGGGTTGTGGGCGAATATGATGCTAAATTAGTTTGCTTGTATTGCTGCAATTGATGATGATGTAAGAGGTATTGAGATTGGTAAAAGAGACTGAATTCGATTTGAAATGCTACCTCTTTTGTTTTTATATGTATAAACATCACTCATCCGAAATTCACTCATTCAAAGGAAGCACAATAAATAATCTTTTATTACAATATTCCAGCGGTAAGGACAATAGATCAGTTAATAAGATTTAGATTGCATAATAATATAAGATAATTCCTAATTAAAGTACGTTGGAGAACTTCCTATATTCTCAACTAAGAGCATCATGATATATGTTGCTATCTTCCTAACTTCGTAGAGTTAATTGCTGCAATTTACGACATCTAGGATGGCATGCAAATTAATTATAATCAGCTGTTTGATGTGAAGTCTTTGTAGTATCGTTAGCAAACAAGTCCTAGAAAAGGGAATGCATTTTCTGTCACTATTAGTGATTGAATCTCGATTCTTCTAATCGTTACGTGAGATATTGGGGTGGCACACAAGATGTGACAAGTAAATGTGATTTGTGAATGAATAAAACATAACCATCATCAGTGTACAAAATATCAAAGGAGAAAAAATCTGGAGATGTAAAATTATAAAGCCTCTCTAGTTGTATTATAATAATTCGTGTATTTAATGCACGCCTGTAAGAATGAGATAAACATGTTCATTTCAATTTATAGAGAACCTTCGTAACTATTTCGGAAGCATTTTCAATCAATCTGATTTTTCCATCTACTTTAAAGTTTTCCAATTGCATCGCCCAAGGAACGTTGCAGCCAAATTCAATTTCTATAACAAGTGGTGGTGCTTTTAGATGCTATCATCTATTCTAAGTTTGTCTGAACAACCTACTATTTTCACTTGTCTCTGCAGATATTGCTTTGCTAAGTTTTGTTTGCAAATAATTTCTTAATGGGAGATCAAATCATACAATTTTATTAAGTTTCATGAATTAGTGCTTTGATGTGCTGAAAATTTTTGCAGATCTCTCAGTTTACCTCTTCCAAAGCAGGAATAATTGTTGCAGATCTCTCAGTTTACTACTTCCAAAGGGTCTTCACGATGACTGCATGGGGCCAAGAGCTGTGACAGAGGTAAACACCATTAAACTTCATTTCCTAATTTGCTTGATCTTTTCCTTTTAATGAAAGTCATTTCATTCTGCCACCTTTATCTTCAAATAATTAATTAATTTTCTTGTACCCATATTAAATATGTAACTGTACTGTTGTCAGTTTAATTAAAATGCAAGGTTCTGTCAAGACTAAATAATCGTTGTTCGCGTGCATGTATTTTCTTTTCTTTATTCTCTTGGGATAAGTGTGTAAGCTAATCATTTTTATCTTAGTCGAAAAAATTATGAAAATCACATAAAACTATAGACTTTTAGTATGGAAAGTCACATAAATTCACTAGCTCAAACAACAGTATCGACAATGTTAATTGCTTTTAACATTTCAAAACTGTGTCACTATGTTTATAACCTGAATCAGATTGGGCAATACGAGTCTGTAGCAGTAAAAAATAGCATTTCAATGGTTGTAGACTCAACAACAGAGTGCTTTCTGTTTGTGTTTATTGGTAGATTGCTGCATCCTACCGGAGGTAGAGTGTGATCCTCCACTCAAGAATAAACTGGAGAATGACAATTCTCAGTTGGGTACATCAGATAACCTTAATAACCCCTTGTTCCTGCTTCTTTCATTATCTTCTTGTTGTGAGTGTTATACTGGTCCTTAACTTGTACATATTAGAAGATAACATTATTGTTTCAAAAAGATTATAGATTACATGGGAGTTTCTTTTTCTCTTTCTCTCTCTCTCTCTCTTTTTTTTTCTCAGTAAAGTCGTGCTGTGGTGAATATTTTTTTGCTTGTATTGCAGCCACTGAAGATGATCGAAGAGTTTTTGAGATTGAGACAAGAGAATGAAGTCAATTTAAAATGCTTACTCTTTTATTTTTATATGTATAAACATCATTCATCTTGTGTGCAAATTTATTTTTGAAGATTATTATTCATTGTAATTTTATGCGGTTGCAATCCTGAGATGAAAAAATAAATTAATTTATATTTTTTGAATTAATGTTGTATCATATTGTTTCTTATCTTTTTATGTGATCGGAATGTCGAAAAGGAAATGAAATGTACATTGTTTTTCTCTCTAAAATTCAAATTAACTTGCTTATCTCCATATTATAAGTGTGCATTTAATGTGCAAACTTCTATAATTCCTCTCCGTCGGATTTCGTAGTTTTACATCTAGTGGTTTCTCTTCCTTGATATTTGGTTCACAATTGACTATTTTTTTTTATTGATTTACAAATTACGATTGCTTGTTAACTTACTAGAGGATCTATTTAATTGATGAAGTTAATATTATTTAATGATTTCGTTAACTTAGAATTCCTTGTAAAGTTCAATTTTTTGGAAGACCATTTCACCATGTAGTGGGGTTTTAGGTTCACCTTTTGATGCAGGAGGTTCCGAACCAAGTGAGGTTGAAATATTAGATGGCAAGTTGATGGCATTGAGATATTATAAGATGGCAGATCGATGCAAAGATAGAAAGTGATTGCATACTTTCCTTAATTCGGGCAATTTTGACACGTTTTGGTAATTTTGCAATAACTTTGGCTACAGTTATCAATTATGACCTTTATCTGGAAAGCTCTTTTCGGTGCGATGTGGTCATGGTTATCGTGGATAGGTTCCGATTGAGGAAGTCCCACACCGTGATCGTAATGTTCAGGATGTGACGAGAAAAAGAGATTGAGTTATTAACATGGAACCCCTTATTACTTGCGCAAATGGAATGGTATCCCAGGCCTCTGCTATCTCTATTCGCGCGTTCTCCTATTGAAGATTTGCAGAGACAGGTTGCGGAGCTAACCCAACATCGGCGAAACAAGAGATCGGTAATCATGAAGTGAAGGGTCATGATTCCAATTCTAGTTTAGAAAATCCATATCATAATTGTGCTCGAGTCTGGGAGGATCGCCATGGAGACCTCGGTTTCAAAGTGGATCTCCTTGAGTTTTCTAGTACGTTACAGATCGAAGGTTTTATTGATTGGTTGAATGAAGTGGAGCGAATTTTTGAGTATAAAGAGATCCCAGATCATTTCAAAGTTAAATTGGTCTCCATCAAACTCAATGGTAGAACTTCTGCATAGTGGAAACAATTGAGGCATTCACGAGAGCAGAAGGGCAAGTCCAATATCACTGATTGGAAAAAGATGAAGAAAAAGATGAAAGGTCATTTTCTTCCTTTCAGCTACACTCGAACCTTGTTTCAACGTCTCCATTCACTGAGATAAGGTACAAGATCGGTTAATGAATATATGAAAGAGTTCTATTAGTTGGTAGCCTGGAATGATTTATCTAAGATGCAATAACAGATGGTGGCATGGTATTTTGGAGGACTAAACCAGCCCTTGCAGGATGTTCTCAGCCTTTATTCATTGTGGACAGCTTCTGAAGCATACTAGATGCACTTGCCGTGGAGAAGCAGCAAAATAGGAGGCCAGTGGTCAAAGGTAAAAATAGTCAGCCAGTTGGCCCTTAAGAATCCCTTCCTGCATATTAGCCACCGTGGAACAATTCTAGCTAATGTGTCAAGTGTTTCAGATGTGGTGATCAAGGACATAGGGCGACTGATTGCAGGAAGTTGGCTAGTCAGAAGAATAAAAATCTCTTGATTGAGGAGGATTTAGTAAGGAAATTATAGGAGGTTGGACAACATGTATATGATGATGGTGAAGATGAAGACATGCTGTATGGAGATGGCCAGAGACTCTAGTCATGCGTAAGAGTCTACTAACTCCCAAGGGAGATTTAGGAGATGTTTAGTTGAGGACAAATGTTTTCCACACGACCAGTACAGTTGTCGATAAAGTTTGTAAGTTGATCAATGACAGTGGCAATTGTGAGAATATAGTATTTGAAGAGGCTGTCCAGAAATTGTACCTGAAGATAGATCGTCACCCAAGCCGTACAAGTTATCATAGTTGAATAAAGGCAGTGAGGTAACAGTAGAAAAATAGTGTCTGATGTCTTTTTCAATCGGCATGAAATATTTTGATAATGCTTGGTGTGATGTTGTGTCTATGGATGCCTGTCATATATTGTTGGAATAAACTTGTCAGTATGATCGTAGTGTTATTCATGATGGACGAAAGAATAAATATTCCCTTCGCATTAGAGGGAAGAAGATCGTGTTGGCACCTCGTAGGGAAGAAACTATCCATGCCCCAATAGTTAATAATACCAACCTCTTTTCCATGTCTAGGTTCCTAGTTGAGATTGGGCACGAAGATGTAGCCTATGCTCTACTATCTCGTGAGAACAGAGCAGTGAATGAGGATTTAGACTTACCAGCAAAAGTGCAGCAGCTACTAACGGAGTTCTTTGACCTGATGCTAGAAGATCTTCCTCCGAGGTTACCATATGAGGGATATTCAACATCATATCGACCTTATTTTGAGGTCGAGTTTGCCTAATCGACTAGCATATCACCTCAACCCCAAGAGAGCTGAAGTGTTACATCGACAGGTGGTGGAATTGTTGGAGAGGGGCTACATTCGTGACAATATGAGTCCATGTATAGTTCTTGCTCTACTAGTTCTGAAGAAAGATGGATCTTGGAGAATGTGTAGACAACAGAGCAATCAACAATATTATAGTGAAGTACAAGTTTCCAATTCCCTTCCTAGATGATATGTTGGATTAGTTGTCCTGTTCTAAGGTCTTCTCAAAAATTGACCTTAAAAGTGAATATCACCAAATCAGAGTAAGGCTTGGAGATGAATGGAAGACGACGTTCAAGGCGCAGCATAGATTGTACGAGTGGATGGTCATGCCGTTTGGACTATCCAATGCACCCAGCCCTTTTATTATGGCCTTTCATGGGGAAGTTTGTAGTAGTACACATAGAGGAAGGTACATTCTCAATGGCTTTCAAAGGTTACTGATGATTGAGGCAGGTTGAACAAGAAACACAAGACGAATACAAGAACAAAGTGCTCTTGGCGATCCATAGAAAATAGACAATTCCTAAAGATTGGGAACACGTGTGAGTGAAGCACGTTCTAACAGGGCTTGGAGATTGCAGGAATTAGGTCAACAAGTCTAGTGGATTTGCTAGGCTGGATAGCACTGTAATTTCTTATTGTAGTGGAGGTTATTAGCTTAGTCTCAGAGTTTTTAATCCTGCAAGGGGTTTTCTTCATCAAGAATTCTTCTATATTATTTGTTTTTCTACAAATTTATTAAACTATGATAATTCGACATAGGTTAGTGTACATGTGAATTCATGAAGATTAATTAATGAGTGAATTGTTGCTGTTAATTGATAATTTTAATTCCTTTGTTTTCACCTATTCACCCGATATTAGGGTCAAACTAGTAATTTTCTTCGAGTTTGCAAATGATGCTAGAATAATTGTAAACACATAACAAATGAAAAACCGAAGTTTGGTTCACTATTAGTGAAATGAAATGAGTTTATTTGAGGAGTGTTTCCTAGACACACCTTTTAAAGACCTTTACAATAAATCTTTCTTTGTGATCAAATTGTAGGATGTTCTAGATGTCTTGCAAAGCAATTCACTCTTTGAAGAAAGTAAGGTTGCAATATGTACCTTATTTCGTTTATTGTTTTATCTGTTGGAGTTGGGGTCTAGATATTTTTTACATGCAATTACTCTAAACTAGAAGTAGAAAGATAGGGATATCTGGTGTAGAGCACTCAGATACTTTCCACGCGCATCTTTTGTGCAAACAGAGCCGGTCCTATGATTTATAAGCCCTGAGGCGAAGCGTGTAAAGTAGGCCCCCAGCGAAAGCAATTTAAATACAAAATTCAACGGTGTATTATGTGACCCATTGCTAACTTAAAAAACTAACATTAAAACAACAACTAAATATATTATAGAAACGATTTATATTATAAACCATCAAAACCAACAATGTTTCAAACAATTAGTTGAATACTATTCGTCTTGCCGTTTTAGAGACAAAAACATCAATCAAATTTGAATAATTTAGCTGCCCAACAATTTATTTTTCTATTGATAATATAGCCAACCCATTTAATCTTTCTTATGACATAGTTGATCGAAGGTAGGTCTTGATCAACTTCAATTTTGAGAAACTTCTTTCTGCAGATGCAACTGTAACCGGTATGGTTAACAAAATTTTGTAAACAATATAAGCATTTGGGTAACAAATATTGTGAGTCTTCAAATATTGCAGTACTTCAATTGCTTTTGTTGCTTCATTTGGTAAATAAATATTCAAGACTTGTAACTCCGAACATAATCATCTCCACTGATGTCCGAACGCCAATCATGTTCAAGATGTTTCTCAAGATTCATACAAGAGTTCAACAAACTTGATAAAGTTGCATCCCTTAAGCTTTTCAAATTAAACAAAAATCCAAATATGTCATCATATTGTTTGAATTGTTCAAATCGATCCTTCAGAGAAGATAGAGCTTGATCAATTATAAAAACAAAGTACTCATCTCTAAAAGATTCTTCTGCTGATTGCTTTACCTCATCACTATCGCTTTCATCAAATTGTTTTTTCCTTCGAATTATGCATTTTTCTGTAAATACAGCTTCAATTCCCATTTCGTTTGCCTTTTTTGTTGCTTCGTCCATAGCAATGGCAAATCCGATTTCTCCATAATCTTCAAAAAATAAAACAAGTCCTTGCAATAGATCGATAGCATGATCAATATCCATGGATTCAGTTTGAAGAAATTTACTCACAATATTGACTGCATGCAACAACCTGTACCAGATTACTATGCCAAGCAAGAACTCAAAATTCTGAAATTCATGTGTTGCTAATGACTCGGCTTCACTCTTCACCTTAGGATCTTCGTTAGATCCTGCCAAATCAAGTAAGGCTCCATTATAGGCTTCACACTTTCAACATGACTTTTTCAACGTGTTTGTGACAATAGCTTCACTGTCAACCCTTTTACATTATCTTCGAAAATTTTTCATCGCTTGGTAGTAGAGGAAAATAAAGTGTAGATGCGTTGTATCACTCCGAAGAAGGATACAGCTTTGGAACAACAATTCACCATATCACATAATGCTAGATTTAGACTATGAGCACTACATGGAGTATAGAAAGCTCGGGGATTCATTTCATGTACTCTTTTTTGTACACCTTTGTGCTTCCCGCTCATGTTAGATCCATTATCATACCCTTGCCCTCTAATGTCATCAATATCCAAATCAAGTTTGATCAAAGCCTTTTGAAGCTCGGTTGCAAGTCCAAGTCCTGTTGTGTCATCTATCTTCAAAATTTCAAGCCAATGTTCCTCAAATGTAGGTAAGTTTGCTGAATCATCTACAAATCGTACTATTAAAGACATCTGCTCCTCACGACTTGCATCTGGAGTACAATCAAGTATAATTGCGAAATATTTTGCATGTTTAACTTTCTTGGCAATTGCATTTCTCACCTCATTAGCCAACAACTGTATCAACTCATTTTGGATTTTTTTGCCAAGATACGTGTATTGAATCTCTCTTACATTAGCCCGTCGAAGGTGCTCTTTCATCACTAGATCAAACTCACTAACCATTTCCACCATTTGTAAAAATAGGCCATTATTCTCAACATTTAGCCTCTCATCATCTCCTCGAAATGGTAAGGTATTTTTGGCGAGTCTTTTAACAATAGCGATTATCCTTTTTAATACATGCCTCCAATGTTCTCTTTCTGCATCGATCAACAATTCAGTGCCTTTATCAATTGTAGTTTTTGTTTGAAGCCTATTTTCCAATTCAATCAAGCCAGTCATGCAACATAAATGGTCTTCATTTCCTTCATGACTTTTAATAGACCGATGCAAATTATGCCAATCTTTGAATCCATCATTACCTAGTTGGCCAACTTTGGTCACATTTTTGGGTGTTTTAAATAACTTGCAACAAAAGCAGAAGATCCTGTCCATAGATATTGAATATACTAGCCATCTTCTATCAATTGTTTGCCCATTTCGTAGCAGTCACTTATATTGTGAAGAATCGAAATGTCTATTTGTACAATCTTTTGGAAATGAGATGTTATCGACTCTTTTTGGACCCCTTTCAACTAAGTAATCCCTTGTTTTCTGATCAATGATTTTCCAAGTCTCGGGATCATCCAAATTTAGAGAAAATGAACCCTCTTCTTCCTTATCATCTTCTTCATTATTAGAGGTGGGTTTCATCACTTCTTCTTCTTTATCATCTACTTCATTAATATAGTCAGGTTGACTCACTTCTTCATCCGTACTATCTATTTCATTAACATGGGTATGTTGAATATCTACTTCATCCTCATTCAACGCATTCACATTGTTGCTTTTGAAGTACTTGTTAATATCCCCTACTTGACTTTGAATCAATGCAATTTCATATCGTTTCCTTTTCCTCTTTTGAGCACTAGACTCATATTTAGGAGGTATAGTGTATGAGTCTGTATCTAATGTCCAATGATTAACCTAAAAAATAATTACAAAATAGCTCAATCATCACATAATTACAATTTCTAATATAATTACTATGTGCGCCTGTGCAATTGTTCATCCCACAGTAACCAATCATATAAGCCGACAAGGCTTCAAACATTTTCATTCTCTTTAATAACAAGTTAGGGCAAGCCATTGCTTACCTGAGAAGTGAATTTTTGACAATAATTGTGGAATTACACCGTTGAGTATGATCTCGTCACAACTCACAAGCCTGAAACAAAAATTTATATAAAATTATATATGATGTCTAAGATTGCCAAGCCTAAGATCTAGTGATGAGGGAATTAAGAATATTTAAGAGCAGCAAACCTTGATTTTATTGTTTGATTTTAGCTAGTTGTTCTCGATAATTAGTTAATACTTGACATTTAAATACATAAGACTCTTATAACCATCACATTCAAAATTACAATCCTTACAAACGTGCTAAAAAGTTAGTTTGTTTAATGAAATATGGTGGCAGAGCCACTTCGGGTTAAGCACCGTTTCTATCAACTAAAAATAATTTTGCAATATTAATGGAATATTGAGGGCCAAAATTTTCTATTTCAAAAGTTGGGGACTAACTCTCTATTTACATATATAAACTCTACCATGCAGCATATTACATTTAAAGATAATAAATAATGTTCATGCAATATATGTCAAAGAGTAAAAGGAAAATAGGGGAAATAAATAATAGCTGGTTTTGAGTTTTCCTTATTTTTCTTATTTTTAGTTTACCGAACAAAGCCAATTTTAATTTGTGCCCCCCAAACATATCTTTTAAAGATATTTTAAATTTTATACACTTGAAGGAAAACTTTATGTCTGCCTTTACGCTTCAGTGATTTCGCCCCTGGGTTTTATCTCTAGGTAGAAATAGTTTACAGTGGGAGAGTAATTGAATTAATTTTATTCATGAAGACGAAATTTACTCCACTTTCAATCCTTTCAACAAAATCACGTTCTGACATACATATAATTAAAATGCATAGTTTTCAATTTGTGAACTTTCTTCACTATTCCCAGCCAAAAGGCTTCTGCATATTTTAGTAAATTTCAACTCCATTGCAATAGTAGATAGATGCCAAGTGCCACAGGAACATAAATATAAGTAACGGGCCTAACGGCTTCCATAAACACAAAATTGGCTTCTTAAATAAGATTTCCAATGTGGTAAACATGTTAACCCACTAACACTAAGGCCAGAAACCATAATCCAGAAATCTCAAGAAATGAAGTAATGAAGTATAAAAGTAGATCGAGGAATCAAAATCAAAAACACTAAAAATTTTCGTGGTTCATTATAGTTAAGACACCTACACCCATAATAGCCTTATTGAGCCATTGTGCACAAAGTGATCCATTCAGATATCAATTACACACCCAAGATAACCTGACCATTACACAAAAAACGGAAGAATCAAATGCAAGAATTCTCTCGGGACTTCTATCAATGACCTTGAGACCATGAGCCTGATCCCACCTTCTTTCCAATTTCAATCTGTGGACTAGAAATGATAAATGAATCTGTTGGATAAAAATTCTTTATCAGCCAACATTATTCACAAATCACAAACACAATGGAAATAAATTCATAGTAAATTCTTAATTTTTACCCAGTTAATGATGTGTTGAAAACCACTTCACCAACTTGGGTTCCACCGTTCCAGAAGCACCAAACGACTTCGTTCTCCCAATCGAACCATCCTCCAGCAGTCAAGAGCAGAAGAGTTGAAGAAGAGTTGCAGTCGGCACTTGGCAGAAGGGCGCCGGGCGGAGTCAACTAGCGAGGAACGACAGAATTAAAGAGGGAATTATTGGGTGAAAAAGTTTTGGAGGCAAAGAGGGAAAAACTTACGTGGGTTTTCTCTAGGGTTTATTTCAGAATCAGGGAAACAATTCTAATTTTTGGTTTTTCTTTCATTTACCTTTTCACTTGATGTTAAAAGTGGATAATTCAAGTATGGGCTGGGGGGCCAGGGGGGGGGGGGACCGAAAATTTTTCCCTCTAATTATTAGCCTACAAATATGTAAAATATTTTTGTTAGCAAAAGATATATATTTCCAGTCAATTTTTTTTTTTGGGAGAAAATATAAATTTTTGTGGGCATAAATCCTCTAATATTAAAAATTTTGAAGCAACTCATAGCCCTACAAAAACTCAATTTTGTGGGAAAAAAGTGAACTCCCCCTACAAATCTCAATTTGTCAATGGAAAATTTGTAGGGAAAGTATAAATTTCTTGTAGTGATTTTTTGTCTTCTTTTTCAAGAAATCTTGCAGCTTCGTAGGGTTTAACGTATAAAAGAAAAAAATATTGCCATGATAGTTAAGAGAACATTTGGAGACCTCATCCTGCTCTGAAAGCAAAGAGGAACTAATTCTGGTAAATAAATGCAAACTGGAGATATGTTTGTGTGTATATGTATATGTATATGTATACGTGTAGATATGTTATATGTGTGTATATATAGTACATGAAAAAAGAAAACAGTGAAAATTTATGACTTGAATATTTCATATTTTAATTTTAAGGCATAGGTTTTGACTACTGACTCCAAGAACTTGCATAAAAATAGAATTTTGAATGGGTCATGAGGATGGTGGGGAGAACAAGGTTTAATTTAAATTATAGAGTTCTTATTTTATTCTCTCCCCGAATGACAATCTTTTGTCTGTTGCTTGTTGTTCTAGTTTTTCGACCCAACTTAACGGTAACAATCGTGAATATATATGTTCTTAATGTCAAGAAATGACGGTCTTTAGAGATCGTTTATTTTGTAAATTTAATTTGTGAGCAGGGGTCGATGTATTGGGGCCGCTACTTGACCATGTTGTCAACCAAGTTGTACACTATGTTTTACAAATAGCGTGGTCCGTGTAAGTAATTGATGTGCGTTTTGGTTTCCATTAAATAAAATTTTTTATGTTAATTGATAAAAATAGAAAAACTAATATAAAATTTGGATTGAGTAATTGAAATTATGCTTTGAAACAAGAAATCTCAGAAAGGCAAGAAATAATTCAACTGCAATATGAATGATCAACATTTATTTATTTTTTTTACACGAAGATGGTTGATTAATTATAAAAAAATTGTTTCCAGGAAAATATATTATATATATATATATATATATAATTTTTTTTTTTACTAAAAGTTTAATTAGGTGAAATATTATACAAATTATACAGAAAATAGTGAAACAAATCCAAAGATCATTTATTTGATAATTGAAAGCAAATTCAAAGACAGTTTATTTAAAATTTGAAAACGTGTTATTTTGAATTGACGGGGCTTTTGTTCTACGCCGTTGAATGTTTGAACTTTTGGTCTCAATTACGTGGCATAAAGGTCAAATTAATAGAATAGAGTAGATAACTTTAAAAAAATTAAACATAAAAAAATTTGTTTCATGGTAGAGAGAAAATCTTTGAAGGCTAAAATTTTAAGACTTTTTTGAGCCCAAATTAATTTAAATAACTTTAATAAATATATGAATTTTCAAAACGGTAATTTTTTAGTGGTAAAAATAGAAAATAATAATCATCTCTCAAGTTTTTCATTTAAACGAGCCTTAATTTTATTGGTTAAAATAACAATTTAAACTCATTAAAATTGATGATAATTTATTTACATTTATTATTTTGATAAAGACAAACAAACTCGACTTTTAGTCATGTTAATCGAGCTAATACTCAACCAAATGAAATTAATGATCGAGTAGAATTCGTCTGCACCATTCTTTATCTGTCTATGTGCATGATGCATCTGTTTTTGGTAAATAAACCGTAGATAATGGAAGTCATTTTTCGTAATCTATAGGTCTCTTGAAGTCATGTATTTAGGAAAGACCTAATGAAAGTCATTTCTCTACCTCGAAGTCTTATGAAATTAAAATGTAACAAAATTTACATATTGTTTTTGTGTCAATATTAGTATGTTCAGATATCGAATACAAACGAAGACAAGCTTGAGCTTTTGCAGCAATTGAACATCTTACCTTTTTTGTCCAATTATTTTGGTTTGGTGAATCTCACTTTGACATTATTTTCAAAGACGTATATAAGAAGGTACTATCAACTATGAATTTATTTTAACTTTTAGCCATTGAATTGAACTGATGGATTAATATTATTCTAAACTTTCAAAGTGTAAAATCAAATTAATTTTTATTTATTTATTTTGAAAAGATTGCAATAAGGGTCCCTAACCTTTGTCAAAAAGTATAAATGGGGCTCCAACTTCCATATCTTGACACCACCATTTAAGGGCTCGTTTAACTTTTTTTTATTTTTTATTTTTTTTATTTTGAGTTTTGAGTTCATTTTCTGTTTTGAGGGTTTTTTTTTCTTTTTAATTTTTAAAAACTCGTTTGGTTTGTTGTTTTGAAAAATTAATTTTTAAAATAAAAAACTAGAAAACATGTTTTTTTTGAAATTTTGAAAAATTGTTTTATTATATTTTATTCCATTAAATTTAATTGTTCAGTTAAAAAAGAAAATTTTATATACATTTTAAAGTTGGTGATTTTTATAATATTTTTTTCTTACTAAAAAGGTAAAATTAAAAATAATAAATTAATTTCAAAATATAGGAAATAAAACAAAAACTAATGCGTGGACTTAAAATATTTTTGACCATCTTCATTTAAATATTTTTTAAAACTTTTTATGTAAATAATCATTAAGAGCTAGATCTATTTTTATTTTTCTAGAAATTTTTATAATCTTAATTTTTTTTCACAATTTTGTTTTTAATTTTTTAGAATTTTAGATTTATTTTTTTCAAATTTTTATACTTAAAAAAATATCATTTTTTTACTTTTGATTTTTTTAAATTTAAAATTTTATTAGTCAGAATTATATATTTATTTTTATAATTTTATTTAATAACTATTTTTTTTAAACTCTTGTTTTTTATGTTTTGAGTGTTTTTAAAATTTTCACTGAAAGTATTCAAAACGTCAAAAATGCTTTTTGAGAAAAATGTTATAAAATTTATTTTTTTTTCGAAAACACATTTTCAAAAATAACAAATCAAATACGTTATCAGTATTTTGCAAAATTGAAAATTGGAACGGCTTGAAAACACCAGATCAAATACACCCTATACCTTTTATAAATGTAGTAGCCACAAGTTCTTATGGATAGAATCCATCCAAATGGATGTTTATGATATATTGAGGATTGCGGGGG